>NC_057796.1:372099230-372137092 GCF_018294505.1 Triticum aestivum | reverse complement strand
ATCCCGCCGGCCATCACCGCCGCCGCGCCTCCGGCGCCGCCCCTCTTCTCCACCGCCTCCCTCCGGCTTCACCTCCTCCCCACGGCCGCCGCCTCGTCGCCTCCTCTTCCTCCCGCCGGCGAGCGCCATCGTCGAGCTCGAGCCAGCCCTCGATCCGATCTGGTAGTTACTGTTCCCGTTGACTTCCCGAGCCCTGTGATTTTTCCAAGTTTTTGCATTTTGTTATTATATGCCTCTGTTCGTGATGCCATAATTCCGTGCATGTAGCTCCGATTCGCGCGTGTAATATGTCAAATTATTCGTCTCGTGATACTCTTCATTTTGTTAAATTGCACCATGTTCATTAGAGGTCATCTTGATGCCCAAAACTCTGTTGGAAGAGGGCTAGTTGCTGTTATTCTCTGGTTCTTGACAGAACTTGGAGATTTGTCATTTTTGTATCATTTAATCTGTGCATCTTATGAGCATAAGCTCTACATGTATTTTGAAGTATGCCATGCCATCTTTCCAGTGATTTAGTCCATGTATTTTTGTGATCTCTGTGGTGACTAGCACAAGCATGCAAAGTAGGCCCCGTAATATTTCTGATTTCAGGGACAGTGATTTCTCTAAGTCCTTGTCTGCTGTAATTTTTTTGCCATGTAAACTTGATGCTACAGAGAGATCCATGCATATTTTTGAGATGTTCAGTAAGGTTGTTTTGTAGCTATAGTTGCAATTGATCCATTCCTGCAATTGCTTGCAATTATGGAGTGCCATAGCATGACTCAATCTTGCTCTACTTTTGCTATAAATATTTCTGGCAAATTCTTAACATGATATGCAATCTTGCCAAGCTTATTGTAGTTGATCCATACATGCTATGCAATTGTTCTTGCCATGGTTAGCTTCATAAACATGCCATATTGCTGTAGGTATGCTTGGTTTGTAGTGCATTGCTCTGTAGTGAGTGCATCAAGCTCACAAAGAGGCCTACATATTAATATTTCTGCCATGCTCTGTTTTCTGCCAAGTCTGAAACCTGATAACGAAACTTGCTATGTTTACATGCTTGCCGTCATATCTTCTGGTTCTTTTTGGCTTATGGTCAGTAAGGGACTTTGTCATGTGCATTTAGTAGAACACTGCCATGCCTTGTTTTGCTATTTTAAGTTCCTGTAGCATGTTGATTTCGTGCTCCGAACATTGCTACCTGATGCTGATTTCTACCATGTCCAGTTTTTCACTAAGTCTGTGAACCTGTAATCTTTTGCACTTTTGCCATGCTTGTTTGAGCTTGATATGTTGTGAACTAGCCATAGCTCAGTGTTCATCTTTTGTCAAGCATCTCCTGTAGTTTACTGTCATGTGCTTTGTTGCTATGTTGGGGTGCTGTAGCATTGTTGCTTGTTGCATTTTGAGTGCTATCTTGCTGTTTATCGCAGTTTAGTGTCATTCTTGTTTTGCTTGCCATTTGCAAACCGTGCATCCGATTCCGGTGATCTTTATATCGATTTCGACCGAAATCATCTCATCTTTCCAGTGGTATGCTTGGTTTGCCAAGTTACTGGCATGTTCATCATTTTCCTTCCGGAGCACGCATATGCATCGCATATCATATCTTGCATATCATACATGTTTTGCATCATGTTGCTTGTGCATTTCTCGTTGTTGATTGTGGTTCCGTTTGTTTGTGTTCTTGTCTTGCGTAGAGCCGGGAGACGAGTTCGTGAACGGGGAACCTGTCGAGTACGCTTACGAGGATCAAGCTTTCGACAACTCTGAGAATCTTGCAGGCAAGATGACCATCCCTCGAAATCACTTCCATCTTTGCTTTGCTAGTTGTTCGCTCTATTGCCATGCTCCGCTACCTATCACTTGTTATATCATGTCTCCCATTTTGCCATGTCAGCCTCTAACCATCCTTTCCTAGCAAACCGTTGATTGGCTATGTTACCGCTTTTGCTCAGCCCCTCTTATAGCGTTGCTAGTTGTAGGTGAAGTTGAAGTTTGTTCCATGTCGGAACATGGATATGTTGGGATATCACAATATCTCTTATTTAATTAATGCATCTATATATTTGGTAAAGGGTGGAAGGCTCGGCCTTATGCCTGGTGTTTTGTTCCACTCTTGCCGCCCTAGTTACTGTTATACTGGAATTATGTTCCTTGAGTTTGCGTTCCTTACACGGTCGGGTGATTTATGGGACCCCCTTGACAGTTCGCCTTGAATAAAACTCCTCCAGCAAGGCCCAACTTTGGTTTTACTATTTGCCGCCTAAGCCTTTTTCCCCCGGGTTTTCGCGAGCCCGAGGGTCATCTTATTTTAACCCCCCCGGGCCAGTGCTCCTTCGAGTGTTGGTCCGAACTGAGCAGACTGCGGGGCCCCTTCCTGGAAACTCGATGTCTGGTTTTACTCGTAGGATGTCTCATTCGGTGTGCCCTGAAAACTAGATATGTGCAGCTCCTATCGGGATTTGTCGGCACATTCGGGTGGCTTTGCTGGTCTTGTTTTACCATTGTCGAGATGTCTTGTAAACCGGGATTCCGAGACTGATCGGGTCTTTCCGGGAGAAGGTTTATCCTTCGTTGACCGTGAGAGCTTATGATGGGCTAAGTTGGGACACCCCTGCAGGGTATTATCTTTCGAAAGTCGTGCCCGCGGTTATGAGGCAGATGGGAATTTGTTAATGTCCGGTTGTAGATAACTTGTCACTTGACCCAATTAAAATACATCAACTGCGTGTGTAGCCGTGATGGTCTCTTCTGGGCGGAGTCCGGGAGGTGAACACGGTCTGAGTTATGTATGACGTAAGTAGGTGTTCAGGATCACTTCTTGGTCATTGCTAGATGACGTCCGTTCCGTTGCTTCTCTTCTCGCTCTCATTTGCGCAAGTTAGCCACCATATATGCTTATTGCCGCTGCAGCTCCACATAATAACACCATCCTTTCCTACAAGCTTAAATAGTCTTGATCTCGCGGGTGTGAGATTGCTGAGTCCCCGTGACTCACAGATTCTACCAAAACAGTTGCAGGTGCCGACGATGCCAGTGCAGATGATGGCGTCGATCTCAAGTGGGAGTTCGACGAGGAACGTGGTCGTTACTATGTGTCTTTTCCTGATGATCAGTAGTGGAGCCCAGTTGGGACGATCGGGGATCTAGCATTTGGGGTTGTCTTATTTTCATCTGGATTTTGACCGTAGTCAGTCTATATGATTGTATTTTGGATGATGTATGATGATATTTATGTATTGTGTGAAGTGGCGATTGTAAGCCAACTCTTTATCCCATTCTTGTTCATTACATGGGATTGTGTGAAGATGACCCTTCTTGCGACAAAACCACTATGCGGTTATGCCTCTAAGTCGTGCCTCGATACGTGGGAGATATAGCCGCATCGTGGGCGTTACAGGCCTTGGGCCATCAAGCCTCGAAGCGGAAGCCAGAGAACTTTTGGTTGCAGAAGTTCTTCAGAATAAGTGGGCAGTGATCAGAGATTTCCGTGGAGCCAGCAAGCAGCTGACAACTGGGAGAGAGCTCTTCCCATTCCTTTGAGAAGAGGACCTTGTCGATCTTTGTGTGCGTAGAGTGGAGCCACTCGCTGGACCAAGTGTATCGGCGACCAATGAGAGGCAACTCTTTGAGGTTCAGATTGTCAATGGCGGCCCGGAACCGTCGCAGCATCGCAAGGTTGACATTCCCATTGCTCTTTTCATTCATTCTGCTAATGAGGTTGAAGTCGCCCATGATCAGCCACTCCTGCTTACACAAAGGTTGTAGTGCGCGCATTTCCTCGAGGAAGAGGATCTTGTCAGCATCTTCTTGAGGTCCATAGACACCGGTTAAAGACCAAACGGCATTGGAGGCGAGTTCAGTAACAAGCACTGTGACTGAGTAAGCACCAGCAAGCAATGGTTGAGGGGTGATGGTGTAATGATCAGAAGAGGCAGCAATGAGAACGCCACCACGGGTTCCCAGCGCCGGCAAAAAGGCAAAATTGTTGAAGAAGCTAACACCTAAAGTTTTAGAGACAATAGCATTGGTGATGAGAGACAGTTTTGTTTCCTGCAAGCATACAAGGTTGCATCTGTGGTTGGAGGCCAACTCTCGCACAATAGATCTTCTAGCCGGGTTGTTCAAACCCCTGATGTTCCAACTCAAACAGGAGCCATTAATGGCAGAAACTGAAGACGACTAGGCAGACTAACACTGACAGAGAACAGGGGAACAGAGAGGGGATACACTGAAGATGGGTTCAGAGGTGAAGATGCAGCAGGCATGAGGGAGTCTTGAGGCAGCAAGAGCATGACCACAATCCGGACCAGTACCCCTAGGAGGTCACCATCGCGGCTGACCTTGCTGCCGTCGGCACGGCCGACGATGCCTTCTTTCTGACGGCTGCGCCTCCTTTCCTTGTAGCAGACACCAGCGAGGTGACTGCATCGATGAAGTTTGGGGGCAGCAGGCGACCGTAGAGCTCCTTGTAGCGCTGGATGTCGGCGTTGGAGGCCGTCGAATCCGGCGGCAGCTGGCCGGATTTCTTCAGGAGGACGACCTGGATCTTGTCAAGGGTGGCCATGCCATGCGTGGGCTTGGCCGCGAGGCTCGCCTGGAGTCGTTGGTGGCCATCTGGTGGGGAGGTGCAACAGTTGGCGGCGATGATGGGAGGATGGCCAGAGGAGGTGGTGTCGGGTGTGTCGGCGTGGTCATCAGCGGCGGCGTAGTAGGGCAGGTGAACGTGGCGATGAAGTGGTCGAGTTGTTCCTCCTGTCTTGTGCGTGTCGTTGCAGGCTGCAAGTGACCCGTGAAGCCCACCACGAGTTCGTCGAGGCCTGGTAGGAGGCCCGAGTGGTTGGTGGCTGCGGCGTCCCGGCCCAACAGTGCCTCGCAATCCTGGGCCGATGGAGCATCAAGGTGTACGAGAGGCTCGGAGGACGCGCCCAGACCAAGCGATATGCCACTGGGGTCCTCTCCCATGTGTAGCAGCGAGGTGAGGTTGTCGTCTGCACACACGGTCAGCGCGGGTGCAGGGGAGGCAGGAGCAGCAGGTGCAGTGTCCTGGCCGACCAGCTTGTCTTCATGTACAAGCATAGGGGTGGGGACAAGGGCCACCATTGCAGGAGACACGAGAAGAGAAACTGGCTCTGAACCCAGCTCGGATCGGTTTGGATCAGACGCCCAGTATTCCCCAGCGGGCATGCCCACAGCCACCGAGGCATGCAGAGCTCCTGTAGCTAGGCCAGAGGAAGGGGGCCCGCCTACCAGACCGACAACACCGTTAGTCGTGGCCATCCCAGACGGAGATGAGCAGTCGCCGTGAGAAGAGCTTCCGTGTCCACCCGACACAGCCAGCGTCGCCCCGCCCGATGGAGCAAGGCCGTCATGGTGACGGCGCCCACCGTGAGCACCACCCTCGCCCCCATTGCCTGAGGCGCCGGAAGAGTGACCGTAGCCGCCGGCCGATGGTGGCTGCTGCCGGCCGGACGACTCGCCACCCCATCGGCCGCCACCGTTGCCGCCATGCCCGCCGGCAGGCCCGTCCCGGTCACCTCCACCCCCAAAGTTCAGGCGGGAGTGGGCCGAGACCCTAGGGGTGCGTGGGGGGAAGGTGCTGTCAACGAACTTCCGGTGCCAGTTGTAGCGCCATTTGACCACACCATCGTCAAGGGGAGAGGGCAAGATTCCACTGAAGCCGCTGCTGATGCTCTTGTTGCTGTCGGGGCTGGCCGGGCGAACGAAATGGTCGTGGACCCAGTCGAGGTGGATGATGATGGGGTAGTCCAGTAAGGAGACCGGCGCGAAGTGGCGGCGCACCGCCGGCGTGCCCACCATGAACTGACGATGGAAGTCAAGCGACGAGGGGTTGCAAGGCTCCTCCACCCAGAGTCTACCTCTTGTGGCGATCTTGGACACGTCGTCCACCCACGCCCAAGCGCAACAGCAGTCCGACTCCTGGTCCGTGTATACCTCTTCGTCGATGGATTCGACGATGGCCGTGGGGGGCAGCAACTCCTTGACATCAGGGATGGACCAAGCATGTCTCGGGGCGCCCTCCAGACAGACGCGGACCTTGTACGACAGACGGACCACACTGGCCCCAGCGCGACGAGACCAGGCGGTAAGGCGCAGGGTGGCGCCGCCGATCCACAACAGAGCAGGGTTACGCAGGGCTTTGCTCTTGAAGCGAGGATCAGAGAACCTGATGAGGAAGTCGCCAGGGGAGAAGAGTGACACGTGCATCTGGGTTCGCGGGAGGCCGAACTGGAGGGAGGCAGCCATGGAGACGTCGTGGACGGTGAACTCCGGGCGGTTTCCCAGCACCGTCGCGATGACTGCGTGCCGCTCGAAGTCGGATTCCGCCGCCGCCCGCGCTGGCTTCCAGGGGATGGAGGCCGTGACCATGGTGGGGCGGCAACGAGCATCAGCGGCCGGCGCAGCCATCTTGGTAGCGGCAGTTGTGGTCTGCTGGGCGGCGGGGGGCGACGGAGGCGGTGGGGATTGGGGGAGGGGAGGAGGGGAGGGTGGTGGGAGGGGAGGGAGGGAAGGGGCGGCGCTGTCCCTGACTTTCTTGCAGCTATGGGAGGTGTGGCCGGAGCGGGAGCACAGGAGGTAGGTTGGTGGGTTGCAGCAGGAGGCGACGCGGTGGTGAGGTGAGAGGCAGCAGAAGCAGGAGCGAGCGGCCTTCGTCTTAAAGAGATGCTGGATGTGCGTCAAGGGGAGCTGGGAGGGAGCACGCGGGATCCTTCCAACATGGCGCGGCAGGCCATGGCGGTTTTCTCTCCACCAGTAGGGCCGGCGCACCTGCTGCCATCCACCACCGCATTGAAGTTCGGCAGCAGGAGAGGCGGGGGTGGGTGCGTCATTAACCGCGCCCTGCAGCGGTCCAGTCACCACTGAGCGGAGCCGCGGTGCGGCAGGGGGCGGCGGTACCGGGGACGAGAGCAGCGCTTGGAGGAAGGGGGTGGTGCAGCGAGCTGCTGACGGTGGCGGGGTGCCAGGCGGTGGTGGGGGGAGGAAGCAGGAGGAGGAGGGAGGGGTCGGCAAGAGGCCGGCCATCGTTGGGTGGGTATGTATTGACACATATATATTACAGTTGAACGGCCAAATCGATCAATGAGCGACCAAGTCGGAGAAGAGGCGAGACGGGAGCGGACTAGGTCAACGTCCGGCACCCCTGCCGGTGACGAGTGGTCCGACTGCATCGACGCCACCCATCTCTCCCGCCACCTCTCCAAACGTCGAGGAAATTGACTATTTATTATTAAGTTTGTCGGACTACAAAGTTGATTTTTTCTTGACAAAAAATGGCTAGGGACTAGATTGTGAGAGATGAATAGTGCTAGTGAAAAGAAGAAGATCCCGCGTACACACGTCGTATACATGTACAGGTATAAGGATGATGATTGGCCCATAACTATCTACTCGTACATCGCTCAACGCCTCCATCTATACCTAGCCGTCGCAACTCATCAGGCAGCGCCGCCGCCTCCTCAACCCTAGGCGACGAATTCATCAATTGGTGCCCCGGCCGCCAGCCGCCGGCAAGTCAGGTCCCCAGTAGTTCCTAATGTTCAGGCGAACATCCAGCGCCGCTCACAATTCTTCGACGCTGTTTCTAATCTTTCCTTTGTCAAAGGTAAAAAAACAATGAACATCGTTGCACCTAAGAAAGGATCGTAGCAAATCCTACAGAAAAATAGGATGAAACGTGGGTCCACCTCGTGAGGAAAACACGGAGAGGCGATTGAGGTGATTGCCAGGCGATCGGCTCGAGCGCTAGGGTTAGGGTTTTTCGAGCGGTGGTGGTGAGGTTCCGGTGGCACGTACGGGGGCGACGGCGCTTCCTACCGTGCGGATCGGGGTGCAGTTTCTCTCTCTTCGGAGGAGGGAACCATGGCGGAGAGACTGAAGAGCGGCGCGACGACGGCGCAGAGTTCAGCGACGGCTCCTAAGGCGGCGGCGGCGCAGAGACCGGCAATACAAAAAGAGACGGTAACTCCGGGACCGTTGACACAAAAGGCGACGGCGGCTTCAGGGATGAGGACGCCACTGGGCACACAGAGCAGGAGCGCCTCCGTGTCTCCTGCAGATGGCAAAGTGTCAGCGGAGGCGGCTGGTCTAACTGCAAGATTGGGAGGGCTAGTTCTGACAGAGAAGGAGGCCACGGGGTTCGTGTTCAAGGACTCAGATCAGGAACAGCCACGGGCGGCGAAGTGGTCGGCAATCGGGAAGGCGTTCACTCCAAGGCTAATGAACAAGCGTGCAATAGAGAATTCCATTTCCATGCCAAGGGCCTGGGGCCTTCATAGGGAAGCTCAGTTCAAGATCATTGGAAGGAATATGTTTATGGTGAAATTTGGAAGTGAAGGTGACTGGAAACACGCCCTAAACAATGGTCCCTGGCAGTTTGATTTCAACGTTCTTGTGCTTAAAGATTATGATGGTGCAACTAGGCCGTCGGAGATGACGTTTGATACAGTGGAGGTTTGGGTCCGGGTTGCAGATTTACCATTGAACAAACACTCAAAGGAGTTTGGTGAGGCTCTAGGGAATTGGTTGGGCGAATCAGTTTGTGTGGATGTAGAGAAGGACGGTTCTGCAAAAGGCTTGGATTTGCGATTCAGGGTTAAGCTTTCAGTCTTTGAGCCGTTGGTGAGAGGATTCTATCTAAAGAAAGCAGAAGACGATCTAGAACAAACCTGGTTTGATTTTACGTACGAAAAGATCCCGCACTTCTGCTTTGATTGTGGCCGGCTAGTGCATAGTGCGATTGGTTGTGTCCCGCCGGTGGAATCTGATCAACAGTGGGGCGAATGGCTCAGGGCCTCGCCAGGGCGTTCCTGGTTGATGAAAGAGGGCTCCCACCGTGCGGCATCTAGTGGTGCTAACAGCTTTGGTAGTGTGAGGTCTAGTGAGGGTGATATGAACATGAGGAGGACGGGATCAGTACGTGATCTACCCACTAAACGCAATCTGCAAAGGGAGCTTAATAAACCGGCTGACTCTCGCACTGGCGGGGGCGACAAAGGGGACTATGGGGACGTCACTAGTCCCAACAAACAGCGGCACGGGCCGGCTGAACCACAGGGAAAGGATCTCCGGGAGGCATTAGAACAGAAGCGGGAGCAGGATATGCGTTTTGAGTTGTGACAGCGACAGATGAAAAAGCAGGCTGAGTTACGATCTAGCTACAGACAATATGGCTCTTGGGATCATGGTGGTGGCGGAAGCTCTAGTCAGTACAGAGAGAGAGAGAGAGCGTAAGAAAGGCCCTTATGTGAGGAAACCACGGCCAGGGTATGATGAACATCGCCTGTCCAGAAGCCCAAAGCACGAAATAACTGAGGAGAGGAAGAGAAGGCCGAAGCAGCACTGGGTGGCTAAGGGGGACCCGGACAGGCAAGTGAGTAATGATACCTTCATTCGCGACACAAGGCAGAAAACGTCTACAGTGTTTGATCGTATCTCTGAGCACAACGACACATCGGCGGACCCTGCGAGGCAGGGCCGCCGGTCATAATGAATATCCTGGCCTGGAACTGTCGGGGACTGGGGTTGGACTCGACAGTGGGCGAACTACGAGACCTGATTAGGTCCCACAACCCAGCGGTGGTGTTCTTATGCGAAACAAAAAAGAAGGCGAGAGCAATGGAGAGGCTGAAATGGAGCTTGGGGTTCACGTCAGGAGTAGCGGTGGACTGCGAGGGCCGTAGTGGCGGTCTGGCTTTATGGTGGAGAGACCATGTGCAAGTAACGGTGAGGCCGTGGTGCCAATACTTTATCGATGCAGAAGTGGTGTGTGAGGGGAAGACTTGTATAATCACTGGATTCTACGGGGAACCTCGAACAGAATTAAGGAAAAGATCCTGGGATGCAATTCGTTATCTCCGAGCACAAGATGACCATCCGTGGATTTGTTTGGGCGATTTTAATGAAGCTTTGTTTCAGACGGACCAGCGTGGTGGTAACCCTAGGAGTTTTACGCAAATGGAAGACTTCCGTGACTGCTTGGCCGACTGCGGCTTGGCAGATTTAGGCTTCTCTGGTTACCCCTATACTTGGGATAATAAAAGGGATGGGCAGGAAAACATTCAGGTTCGTCTTGATCGTGCTACATGCAATGATGACTTTTTGGCCATGTTTCCTGAGACAAGGGTGGAGCATATTCTTACTGAGGAGTCAGACCATCAAGCTCTCCTAGTTCACGCGGTGGAGACTGCTCCACGACGTGGTCAAGGGGGTGAGAGACAATTCAGGTACGAGGAAGCATGGACGCGACATGACCAATATGAGAGCATGATAGCAGAAGCATGGGAAGCGGCAGGCACGGGCGAACGAGGTCTTGCGGCGGCGTGGGACAGACTGGGCTCTATGGCGGGATCAATGCAACATTGGGCCAGGGAAGTCTTTGGCTCAATCAGGAGACAAATATCAAAACTGAAAACGCAGCTTCTCGAAGCAAAAAATAGAGCCCTGCTGACCGGCACCTCACTGGAGGTCCGAGAGCTGGAGGAGCAACTCCGGGAAATCTATGCTAGGGACGAAGTTATGTATAGGCAAAGATCTCGAGTAGACTGGCTACGAGCGGGCGATCAAAATACGCAATACTTTCAGAACAGAGCATCACATAGGAAAAGGAAGAACACAGTGAGGGCATTGAAACGAGATGATGGTTCCTTCTGCAGGGTTGATGAGGAGATGCGTAGTATGGCGGCTGCTTTTTATGAACAACTTTTTGCTTCAGATGGCTCACGAGGGGCAAATGTGTTGCTGCAGAATATTGAGTGCCTTGTTACAAATGATATGAATGAGCTGCTGGTTTCCCCTATCTCTGATGAGGAAATTGAGAAGGCTCTTTTTTAGATGGGGCCTACGAAGGCGCCGGGTCCAGATGGGCTACCGACTCTCTTCTATCAACGACACTGGTCGTTGGTCCGTGATGATGTATGCCAGGCGGTTAAGGACTTTTTGAATGGTGTCGCGGCGCCGGACGGTTTCAATGCAACAGTTATTGTCATGATCCCAAAGTGCAACTCGCCAGAGTTGTTGTCACAATTTAGGCCTATTAGTCTCTGCAATGTTCTATACAAGATTGCGACAAAGGTTTTGGCTAATCGGTTAAAAGGTATTTTACCAATTCTTATTTCTGAGGAGCAGAGTGCATTTGTCCCTGGCAGGTTGATTACTGACAATGTCTTAGTGGCGTATGAGTGTGTTCACGCAATTCGCAAGAGGAAGAGAAAGAAACCGTTCTGTGCAGTCAAGTTAGATATGATGAAGGCGTATGACAGGGTGGAATGGGTTTTTCTTCAGCGGATGATGGAACGTTTTGGCTTTGCACCAGGGTGGGTTTCGATGATAATGAGGTGTGTAACGTCGGCAAACTTCTCAGTAAAGCTTAATGGTGGTTTGTCGAGGAGGTTTTCACCATCCCGAGGCCTCCGGCAGGGCGACCCATTATCCCCCTACTTATTCTTATTCTGTGTTGAGGGGTTCTCGGCTATGCTTAAAAAAGCTCAAGAGGAGGGGAGGGTGAAAGGGGTGAAATTTGGGAGCACTGGCCCCCATGTTACTCACCTTCTGTTTGCAGACGACAGCATTGTCTTCCTCGAAGGCTCTCATGACAATATGGTGACGTTGAAAGACATACTCACTAAGTATGAGGAGGCATGTGGACAGCGTGTTAATCTGCAAAAGTCATCCATTTTCTTTGGCAAGGGCTGTCAAGAGGAGGACAAGGAGACTCTCAAGAATGCCTTGGGGGTTCGGTCTGAGGCTCTGAGTGAGCGATACCTAGGATTACCAACACTGGTTGGGAAGTCCAAAGAGGGAACTTTTAAGCATGTGACAGAAAGCTCAAAAGGCAAGGTTAGTGGATGGAAGGGGCAAGGACTGTCTAAGGCTGCACGTGAGGTATTGATCAAATCGGGGCTACAATCTGTACCAACCTTCACCATGAGTTGTTTTCAGTTTACGAAGAAGATGTGCCGGAACCTGACTTCGATCTCTTCAAAATTCTGGTGGGCGGCAACGAATGGTGAGCGGAAGGTACACTGGATTTCGTGGCAGAAGATGTGCGTGGCAAAATAAGATGGTGGAATGGGTTTTCGAGACCACGAGGCCTTTAACCAAGCGTTACTGGCAAAGCAGGCGTGGAGGATCCTGCAGGCGCCAACGTCTCTGTGTGCGCGTGTGCTGAAGGCTCGTTATTTCAGTGACAACTCCATCCTAACAGCAACAGCACCCTCATCCGCCTCATACACATTCCGTAGCATTCTTTATGGACGGGACCTGCTGCGCGAGGGGATCATATGGCGCATTGGAGATGGAAGCAGTGTGAACATCCATCATGCAAACTGGACTCCACGAGCTGGGAGCATGCGGCCTCTTGGCTAGATTTTTGCCACGGGCATGTCCAAGGTAGCAGACCTATTAGCGCATGATGGAAGGAGCTGGGATATGGGCAAGGTGCGCTCTATATTCTCTGATGGTGACGCTAAAGATATTGAGCAAATAGCCGTTGGGGGTCCCGGTACAGAAGACTACCCGGCCTGGAACTACACCAAAAATGGTGACTTCACCGTCAGATCTTCGTATCACCTAAGGATGAAGAAGAATATAGCGAGGAGCGGACAGCCGGAGTCCTCGAGCTCGGTGGCGAAGCATAAGGGATACTTAGCGTTGTGGGATACGAATGCACCGGCCAAAGCCAAGATCCATATGTGGAGGATGGTCCGCAACGGGCTAGCAGTTGGGGCTGAGCTACATCGGCGTCGGATCAAACCCGGTGTTTTTTGTGTTGCGTGTGGGCGAGAAGAGACGGTGCTCCACCGGTTCTGGACATGCCAACATTCAGCACTTTTCTGGCAACTTCTGCGCTCAGAGAAGGGAGTTGGGGTGGCGATCCCACCAAGTTTGATTGACTCCCAGAGCGCTCTAGCTCGCTGGTTACTAGAGTGGTTTGCTGAGGCTTCGGATGATGAGAGGGCGGCCATGGTTCAAGCAACATATGGTCTTTGGCTGGCAAGAAATGAAGCGAGGGATGGGAAGAAGATAGCGCCTCCACAAGAAATAATAGGCACGGTAGTGTCGCATATGAATGAGTGGAAGGCTGTACACACACGCGATGTGCATCCGGCTGTCCCGACAGTCAAGGAAAAGTGGCGGCCTCCTGAGGAGGGCTGGCTAAAAATTAACTCAGATGGGGCTGTGTCAAGAGATAGGGACAAGGGAGGAGCTGGAGCAGTCATTCGAGACCATGTTGGGGCTTTTAGAGCTGGTCTCTGCCATGTGTTCCGTGGAATTGTGGACCCACAATCGATGGAAATTTTGGCATGCAAACGGGGTCTTCAAGTGGCGCAAGAAATCAACGCTGATAAGGTCCATGTTGAGCTTGACTCTCAAAGTGTCGTAAACATGTTGAATAATCAACACAAGGAGATGTCCAGTGCAGGGCCATGGATACAGGGCCATGGATACAGGAAATCAAAACGATACTTGCATCTTTTTCTGATTTTAGAGTCTCTTGGGTTCGCCGTTCTGCTAATGTTGCCGCGCATAAATAAGCTAGAGTTGGTGTGGGTGATGAACTCTGTAAGGTTTGGCTGGGAACTACCCCAGATTGTGTGCTTGATGTAATCTCGGATGAGATTCCGAACGCATTTGATTAAATAAAGCGGCAACGTTGACCCTAAAAAAAAAGGATCGCTGCATTAATCATCTCTTACGCTCCAGTCCCTGGTTAACGTTTTATCAAGAAGAAATGAACTTTGTAGTTATAATCAAATTCCAACGAACTTAATTATAAATAGTCAATTTCCTCAAAAACGCCCCCCTGACGCCCAACCCGGGCTCCCAGCCTGGATCAGCACCTGGCCCAAACCGGCCACCCGCTCAACGGCGCGAGGAACCGGACCGGCCACAACCTGCATCCACGAGAGAGACCAACATCATCCCCAAGGGCCGTACGCAGACGAGCCGACGCCGGAGAGCCCAGCCGCCGCTGCGCCACGACCTGCACACCAGCATGAGCTGAACCACGCCGACGCAACACCGCCGCCATGAGCCGACCCATGCCACCACCATGGGCTCCCACCACACCGTGGCAGCCCAAATGCACCAAGGACCACCGCAGCACCGGAAGCAGCCGCCTGCAGCAGCTGGTCGCGCGCCACCGCGGTCCACGCCCAGCGCCACGACCACGCCCGGTCGTGGCTAGCCCCCGCGCCGCCAGCCAGAGGAGAGCCCCCAGATCCAGATCGATTCGGGCCTCCGCCGCCGCCAGGCCCGCACCGCCGCCTCTGCCACCACGGGCGCAACCCCGACGACCACCGCACGTAGCCCACCACTCCGGGGCAGCAACCACCTGCGCTGGCGTACCCCACGAAGCACCGCGTCCCCGACCGGCGAGGTCGTCCCGCGCCGCCCACCACCGTTCGGGAAGGAGAGGAGGCCCCGCCGCCGTCGCGGCTGGCCGGGCTTTGCCCGCCAGCGAGTGCGGCGGCGACGAGGAGAGAGGAGGAGGGGAAGGGGGCTAGGACCGGCGGCGGCGAGGGTTTCCTCCCGTCGCTCGCGGGAGCGACGCGGGGGGTTTCGGGTGATCAAAAAAACCCATCGTATATATCTATATACGGGCACATGATGAGTGATGGATCTTGTTACAATGTCCATGCAATCGCTGAAGACCATTTATAGGGTTCATATTGGCGCAAAATAGCAAAAGGGTCCACGGGCTATTGCAGTAGTTTGTCACATTATTTAGGATTTTTATGTGTCCCAAACATTTAAAATATGCATATATTCTAGTGAATGAAATTGGATAGATAGATTGTCTAATTGTAAAATTGTTCTAAATACAAAAACTATGTATTAAGTAGTATGAATAATCGTGTGCAAGTACAGCAAGGAGGCCACATAACATTGTGTCTCTCTCCTGTATCTGTATGTTCAAATTCTGAGAAGAAAGGAATCCTGTGCATCCAAACAGGTCGTGGTTAGCAACTTGAGTCATTTGATATTTCCAGCAAGCAATTCAAACAGTCGGGCAAACAACAACATTGGAACCATGGCAATTTCAAAATTTCAATTCCGGAGATGAGCTGGAATTTGCACTTGAGTTCTGCAGACCAATTCAATTCGTGCAACCAAGCGGAGGGCCTCAGAGATTTTCTGCAAACATTTGTTGATGAAAGTTGACCATGATATGGTTGATGATGGCTACTCCTACTAGTACATAGCAGCTGTTGCATCATGTATGGTTGAGGCTGACGGGCGATGGCTACAGGCCAGCGCTGCTTCTTGTTGCGCCAAGGCCAAGGTTATCTATCCGTTCTCTACTTTAATGCCACTTCTTTGTGAAGCTTCATTAGTCAACCGAATGCAACATGCTTGATGCTCGAGCCTTTTTCCTCTTCTTCTTTATCACTCTACATGTAAACGCATGAGGAGCACAGGATCAGGTCGAGTCGAACATAGGATAGGAGTAGTACGAACAGCGTCCGGGAGGAAATTATATATTAGTATCACCGGAGTAGTGTCGTGGTAAAATGGGCACAAGCGCTTCCTGTAGCCCAGTGCTCCTCCCATCTTTCCCGGACACGTCTGGCCGCGCTGCCGAGCATATCCACGCTACGCTACACCGACGTGGAAGCCCGCACCGCACCTCATCCGGCACGCCTCCCACCGGCTCCCGCCTATTTCAATCCCCGGGCCGCGCACCGGATGCCGCCTCCCATCTCTAACAACCATCCGCGGGCGGTGCAATCTGTTTGTACCCGTCACTCCCACCCCTCGTCCCCAGCCCGCTCGCTCCCGACGACCGGAGACCAGGCGCCGCTCGCAGAGGCGGAGCAGAGAAGAGAGGATGGACCACGCGGCGGAGGCGCAGCGGACGGACCTGATGACGATCACGCGGCACGCGCTGAACGAGCAGGGCCGGCACCCGGAGTCCCGGGGCGACTTCACCATCCTCCTCTCCCACATCGTCCTCGGCTGCAAGTTCGTCGCCTCCGCCGTCAACAAGGCCGGCCTCGCCAAGCTCATCGGCCTCGCCGGGGAGACCAACGTCCAGGCAAGCGCCAACCGACCCCTCGAGTCCCCTTATCTCGCTTTGTTTCCAATCTCTGTGCGCGCGTTGACAAACGTGCACGGCCGGAGTGCAGGGCGAGGAGCAGAAGAAGCTGGACGTGCTCTCCAACGAGGTCTTTGTCAAGGCGCTTGTCAGCAGCGGCCGCACTGTAATATACACTCTTCTGACTCTTCAGTTTCAGCAGATATCTTCCCGGCAAAGTAAACTACAATCCTGAGCCAAGGATCTGACTTTGCCGTGCTGCGTGCAGTGTGTCCTCGTGTCTGAAGAGAACGAGGCGGCCATCTTCGTCGACGCGCCCCTCCGCGGAAAGTACTGCGTGTGCTTCGATCCCTTGGACGGCTCCTCCAACATCGACTGCGGCGTCTCCATCGGGACGGTACGCGCTCCTCTTACTCTGCTGCTTCTCCGAGCTTCTACCTGTTGACTGGTTCAGTACACCGTTAAAAAACAAAGGCACTATGTCTGCTGGTTACTCACTGCTATGTGCTATCTGATCGGCGTTTTCATTCTGTTCTACAGATCTTCGGGATCTACATGATCAAAGACAAGGACAACGCGACCCTGGAGGACGTGCTGCAACCCGGGACCGACATGATCGCCGCTGGCTACTGCATGTACGGGAGCTCATGCACGGTAATTATGTTCCCTGATGTATTTTCACTTCCATTACTTTACCCCACCTCTTCATCCTAGATTCAACGATGTTCTGGTTTACCGCAGCTTGTCCTAAGCACTGGAAACGGTGTAAATGGCTTCACCCTTGATCCTTCCCTCGGGGAGTTCATACTTACCCATCCCAACATAAAGGTTTGTGATGCAGGTCACAGCAACAGCAACGCACAATTTTTTTTAAAATTTATTCACTGATGACCTGCAACAAAAGTTCTGCCAAAATCCTATTGTATGTGTGTTCAACTCTTCTTGATTGTGCAGATACCAAACAAAGGGAAGATCTACTCGGTCAATGAAGGGAACGCCAGAAACTGGGACGCGCCCACTGCAAAGTATGTACTCCTACTTACTACTCCCTCCGTTCCAAATTACTCGTCGTGGTTTTAGTTTAAACATCACATGAAGTCAAGCTGAATTCTCTGGCCAACATTGCAGGTACGCAGAGAGATGCAAGTTTCCCCAAGACGGCTCATCGCCAAAATCCCTGAGATATATCGGAAGGTGAGTGAGTGCCTGTCTTTCAGCTGTTTCTCTCACATCAAACCGAAACTATTCCACAGCAAATTCAGTCCGACTCCGACCGCCCCTGTTTTATACCGAACCTAATGATTTTGTCATGTTATTCCACGCTCCACAGCATGGTTGCGGATGTTCATCGTACCCTGCTCTACGGAGGCATATTTCTGTACCCCGCCGACAAGAAGAGCCCCAGCGGAAAGGTTCGGTACGCTGATGCTTAGCAGCCTCCTTCCTTCGTGGTATCCCCAGCTGATTACGCTTATCCACGTGCATTCCTGAGGTTGGTGACATGGGGCGTGTTTGGTTGCCGTGCGCTACAGTACCCGCATTGCATACACTTCTCCACCCAACCTGCCTATGCAAATCAGCCTCAAATGCACCATATGCATGTTGTTTAATTGCCTGCATGCCCTCTTACCTGCATAGGCCGAACCACACTGCCTGGTGTTTGGTTGCCTGCATGTTAGTCCACAAACCCAGGGCATGGTGTTTGGTTGTATGCAAGGCCTGATGTGTGGTAACCTCTTTGGCTAGTTGGTGAGGTTACCACCACACTTCGGCAGCACACATCATAAGCACAACAAAGTATAAACAGAGCATCAACTAGCATAATTCAGATATAAGCAGTACCACAGATATAACAGTTCAACGCATAAACCATAAACATGTTCAAAACAAACTCGATAGTACGCTCGAAAGAGGTGGCCCGGCCCTACTCCTTGGCGGCAAAGGCTTCGTCGTGCTTCCCCCACTTGCTGACGACCTCAATGCCATCGTCGTCGAAGATGATGACCTTGAGGGTGTCGGGAGTGAGGAGCTTGAACGTCACCATGTAGCCGATCTTGATCTGATGAATGGCTGCGTAGGTGGCCCAACCCTGATCTAGGGTCACCCTGCCGTTCATCAGCTTGACCGTCACCTTTCAGGAGCAGCCGGTGTTGTTCCTGAGCTTGAACTCCGTCGGCACCGCGACGAAGTGCTTGGTGAAGTCCAGGGGCATGGGGATGCACTCAAGCTTCGGTGCAAGGATGACCTTGCAGAAGTGAGTTGGGCCATCCTCCTGATGGTAGTGGCCGTAGTTGCGGCGCTTGTTGCTGGGGGGCTCCTCCATGCCCTCGTCGTCGCCACCCTCAGGCGTCTTCGGGTCTTCCTCGACGGTGGGCGGCAGCTCAACCTCGTCGGGCATTGGGTGAAGGGGCTGCTTGCCCTTGCTGTCAATGGCCGAGAGCACCTCCGTGTCCTCGATCTGCACACAAGTCATGGAGTCAGGCATTGCACAGAGTTCATGGCTAATTCAAGAGCTTGTAGTTAAAACGGCATGACTGTCACTCTTCCCCTCCTCTCCATCCCCTCTATATTTACTCACCCTGCCCACCATTGTTTACCCACCCCCTCTCTTCTCTCACTGTCAACCTTCCTCCTCCCCATCGCCATGAGCTCTAGCTCCAGCTCCAACGCCAACCCCTTCCCTTGGGGTATTGGCTGGAGGGCCTTCTTCCTCGGGTGGACGGCTGGTGACCGGACCAAGTTCGAGAACACCATGGAGGTGTACTCGAACTTAGGCTCCATGCCGGACATGCAGAACGAATCTAATGCCGTGCTCATGAAGGCCACTAAAGAAGAGCTGAAGACGCTGATTCCTGACCCAGCGAAGGGCGCGATGGCAGTTGACATCATTCGCTGGGCCATGAATCAGGCCGTCTCCGACGACCCTAAACAGAGGAAGAAGTGGTGCAAGTACAAGACCTACTGGGCTCCTAATGACCGTCGTGCCGCAGTGTACTGGGAGACGGCTATCGCGCCGCCGGCGGTCATCGGCGGGGAGCCTAAGGAGGAGGAAGAAGAGGCGGTGCACATGCCAGCTAGGGCGCCAGAGCCAGTCCGTCCTACCTGGCAGATCGACCTCGACTCCGCCGAGGACGACGAGGACGACCCGCCGGCCCGCACGGCGATGAAGAAGAAGATGAAGGCCAGCGGCTCGACCAGCCGCTCCGCACGCTGGTGACGGCCACCGCGGTCAGCCGGTGTCCGTTGTGTACCCCCTTTCCCCCTATTCCCCTATCCCCAATCCCGAAATCTACCTTATGCATTCCGATCTTGCATGTATGAACTCGTATGAACTGCTATGAACTAGTATGAACTACCCCTATGCTTATCTACCTCTATTCCCCATTCCCCTCCGCCGTGGATCGAATCTATCACCGTGGATCGAATCTAGCGTGCATGTCGAAGAGAGAGAAGTGCTTACCGCCATTGATGGAGTCCGGTGGTCTTCTTCCTCTGCTCCGATCCGCCGCCGCCGGTGAGAGTTGGGAGAGTGGGGAAGAGTGGGGAGAGGGAGAGGTGAGGGGCGGTGAGGCTAATAACTGCCGGTGCTTCGGGAAGCAACGCGGCTTCTCGAGGGTGGCCGCGCGCGTGCAGCCGCACCCGCCCACGTGCACCGCTCGGGCCTGGCCCTGGAGAAACTGCCGATTCGTGCGTTCCCAGTGAGCCAGGCCCTGAGGTGCTTTAAGAAGCGTGCGATGCAGGCCCAATAGTGTATGCGGGCTACCAAACAGGCCGCGCACATCCCGCGCGGGCCTGGTTGGGCTGCATGCGGGCAACCAAACACGCCCATGTCGTATTTCCAGTGTTCTGTACGAGGATTTCCCCATGTCGTTCCTGATGGAGCAAGCCGGAGGCCAGTCTTTCACCGGCAAACAGCGGGTAAGGCCACTGAATTCACCGAATTCCTTTTTATCAGAGCAGCACTTTCTGCTTTGATACCATGCCACTTCGTCTGATTCAGAGCGTGTGCTATTTTACAAAATTGTAGTAGTATCTTAACTTCATGTTGTTGCTGATCTTTGGCGTGCTGTAACTGAAAAGTGGTCTGCTGCGTTTGCATTGTAGGCCCTTGAAATTGTTCCTTCTGAGATACACCAGAGGTCTCCGATATTCCTCGGGAGCTACGATGATGTGGAGGAGATTAAATCATTGTATGCTTCGGAGTCGAGCACCGCCTGATCTGAGTTCCTGAAGACACAATACACATGTTCTGCATCCCGTTGCTAAAAGAAAAAAGTTATGTTCGGCGTTGTGACAAAAGTCCTTGGGTAGCGTTATGGTGATTCTGACATGATTGTCATGGCCTCAATGTAACAATACCCGTATATACATATACTCCCACTGTAAACTAATATAAGAGCGTTTTGATCACTAAAGTAGTGATCTAAACGCTTTTATATTAGTTTACGGAGGGAGTATTTGACATATTGCACGTCATTTTAACAAGTATTCCCTGTAAAGAAATATAAGATCACGGACCACACCCCCTTACTTTTCTCTCATGGCTGTGCCCGTTGACGATGACGAAGTTGTTCACCAACTCCTCCAGCATGTCCGGCCAGCCCGCTGTCGCCTGATTGGAGGTGTTCGTCGCGGGCATCGGGCCCTCAACTCCTTCCCCTTCGGAAGGAGGAACCGGCACCGTTGAGGCCCTTGGGGGCTCAGGTGCGGACGGCTGAGGAGGTCCGGATGGTCCGGACTCACCTCCCACATTCGCTAGGGGGGCCTCACCCTCCTGGTCCTTGGTGACCGAGGCGTCAGCCTCAGCCATGACCGCGTCGTCCTCCTTCCTCGTGTTCGGGCGGGAAAGGGTCCTTCGGGATAGCACCTCCTCGATTTCTTCGGGGATCAGGGGAGGTGCGGAGCGCGACGCCGATTCGCTGTCCGCTAGCTCGGCGGGCGGAGATGCCCCCTCCGAGGTTTGCTCGCCGAGGTGACCATGATATGGGCTGTGTCACCAGACAGTCGGTCTCCATTTGTAAGGGACTATTAGAAACAAAGCAATTAAAACAGCCAAGGAATATATACCTGCCATCACCTTAGGCCGACACTGCCTCTTCGGGGCCTGAGGGGGTTGTACCGCATCGACGTCTTCGGCCGCCGCCCTCTTCTTGGAGTGCAAGGAGGCGCTTTCCTCCTCGTCTTCGTCCCCGTCCTGAGCAGACGGGGCTGCAGCATCTCCGGACCGGGTGTCCGGGCGAGGTTGTAACGCCCTACATGCGGTTATATCCCTCATGTGTCGGGGCACGACTTAGGGGCATAAACGCATGCACGACTAGTCGCAAGAGTGGTTAATCTTTACACAACCCATGTACTGAAAAGATAGGTATAGAATAGTTGGCTTACACTCGCCACGAATCACACAACATCATCAACATGCATACAATCATTCAAGATGAACACAGGGTCTGGCTACGGACGAAATCAAACGAATAAAAGACAACCACTCAAGCTAAGTCCCGATCGACCCTAGTGGGCACCACTACTGATCGTCCGGATAAGTAACGTAGAAACACCCACGATCCTCGTCAAGCTACCACTTGAGCTCAATAGCATCTCCTGCATCAGACCCAACGGTAC
The DNA here is from genome assembly GCF_018294505.1 of Triticum aestivum. Lineage (NCBI taxonomy): Eukaryota > Viridiplantae > Streptophyta > Magnoliopsida > Poales > Poaceae > Triticum > Triticum aestivum. The sequence goes on along the minus strand of NC_057796.1, from coordinate 372,115,422 downwards.
CTGCAACTGTGTTTGTAGTATTCTGTGAGTCACGGGGTCTCTGCAATCATAGCACCCTCGGTATCAAGACTATCAAAGCTTAAATGGGTAAGGTCTGGTTAAGTGGTGAAGTTGCAACAAGCACTAAGAATTTATATGGTGGCTAACTTACGAATATAAGAACAAGGTGAGAAGCTACGCAAACGGTCGCAATCTAGTAATGATCCTGAACTACTTATGTTCAAACATAACCCAACCGTGTTCTCTTCCCGAACTTCACCTAAAAGAGACCATCACGGTTACGCACACGGTTGGTGTGTTTTAATGAGATTAGCTTCAAGTTCACTACAACCGGATATTAAAAACTCCCATCTGCCACATAACCGCGGGCATGGCTCTCGAAAGTTTAAACCCTGCAGGGGTGTCCCAACTTAGCCCATGACAAGCTCACGATCCGCGGAGACAATCCTCCATCTCGGGACACTCTGATCAGGCTCGGAATCCCGATGCACAAGAAATTTCGACAATGGTAAAACAAAAACAGCAAGACCTCCTGACGTGCCGATACCCTGATAGTAGCCGCGCGTATCTCGTCTCAGGCCACGATCGGATTGTCAAACTTCCGGTAGGCCAATCCATAGTTGCCCATGGCGGCCACCGACGGTCGACAGGTTGGACCAACACTCATGAGGAGCACTGGCCCGGGTTGTTGCACTACAAAAAGAATACACTTCCGTGATGATACGTGTTTGACACAGTAGGTCACATTTTCTGTCATGCATGTACATCCGTGACAATTTTATGACATAATCAAGATAGTCATACCTGTGCTGTCGTAGAAGTGTTCCATGACATTACCAAAATTATCATCACAGAAGTGTCCACTTCCATGACGATAAATGCAGCGTGATGGAAGTGCTTTCGTCAAGGGTGACCGACACGTGGCACCGTAACGGGTCGCCGTTAAGCTATCGGGTCCAGTTTTGGATCCGATAACCCACTAACAGCCACGACCAATGCCGATTTTCCACGTGTAAAATTCTCATTAGCCGACGGAACCACGTGTCAGCTCCGCGTTGGCACAGGTGTCACTCATCCATTGGGCGAGATGCGCCTACGATATGTTGACACGTGGACCGGCCCAAAAGTGGCCCATAAAGATTAAATGGGCCGGCCCAACTAAAGGCCCACAAGATTTTGCGGACCATAATGGGCCGGCCCAGTTAAAGGCCCACAAGATTTTGCAGACCATAATGGGCCGGCCCAGCTAAAGGCCCACAAGATTTTGAGGACACTAGTGGGCTGGCCCGTTAACAGGCTGCCATGTTTTGGGCCAAATGCCGGCCCATATTTGATCTAGTCCATTAACAGCCTGCCACGTTCTGGGCCTAATAAAGGCCCATATGAGATCCGGCCCATTAATAGCCTACCACGTTCTGGGCCATATTACGGCCCAGATCAGATCCGACCCTTTAAGAGGCTTTGGGCTAAATTATGGCCCATATCAGACGCGGCCTGTCAACTGGACACTGTGCTTTTGGGCCCACTTGAGGTCCGGTTAGGATTTCTGTTTGCTAAAGGCCCATTTAGTAATACAGCCTGATATTACTTTCGGCCTGTTAAAGGCCCGTTTAACATTTCGGCCCTATATTTATTTCGGCCTGTTAAAAGCCCATCATATAGTTGGGCCTAACTATGGCCTGCTACGTCTTGAGCTTGCGTTGGTTTTCCTTGAAGAGGAAAGGGTGATGCAGCAATAGTAGCGTAAGTATTTCCCTTAGTTTTTGAGAACCAAGGTATCAATCCAGTAGGAGGCTCCTCAGAAGTCCCACGCACCTACACAAACAAACAAAGAACTCACAACCAACGCGATAAAGGGGTTGTCAATCCCTTCACGGCCACTTGCGAAAATGAGACCTGATAGAGATAATATGATAGGATATATATTTTTGGTATTTTATAATATAGATTAGAAAAGTAAAGATGCAAATAAAAGTAAATGGCAAACTTATATGATAAAAGATAGATCCGGGGGCCATAGGTTTCACTAGTGACTTCTCCCAAGATAGCATAAGTATTACGGTGGGTGAACAAATTACTGTCGAGCAATTGATAGAAAAGCAAATAATTATGAGATTATCTAGGCATGATCATGTATATAGGCATCACGTCCGTGACAAGTAGATCGAAACGATTCTGCATCTACTACTATTACTCCACACATCGACCGACTCCTGCCTGCATCTAGAGTATTAAGTTCGTAAGAACAGAGTAACGCATTAAGAAAGATGACATGATGTAGAGGGATAAACTCATGCAATATGATATAAACCCCATCTTTTTATCCTCGATGGCAACAATACAATACATGCCTTGCTGCCCCTGCTGTCACTGGGAAAGGACACCGCAAGATTGAACCCAAAGCTAAGCACTTCTCCCATTGCAAGAAAGATCAATCTAGTAGGCCAAACCAGACTGATAATTCGAAGAGACTTGCAATGATAACTTAATCATACATAAAAGAATTTAGAGGAGATTCAAATATTTCTCATAGATAAACTTGATCATAAACCCACAATTCATCGGATCTCGACAAACACACCGCAAAAATAGTTACATCGAATAGATCTCCACGAGAGAGGGGGAGAACATTGTATTGAGATCCAAAAAGAGAGAAGAAGCTATCTAGCTAATAACTATGGACCCGAAGGTCTGTGGTAGACTACTCACAACTCATCGGAGGGGCTATGGTGTTGATGTAGCAGCCCTCCGTGGTCGATTCCCCCTCCGGTGGAGCACCGACGAAGGCTCCAAGATGGGATCTCGCGGATACAGAAGGTTACGGTGGTGGAAATAGTTTTTTGTGGTCCTCTCTGATGGTTTCGGGGTACGTGGGTATATATAGGAGGAAGAAGTAGGTCGGTGGATGCCCGAGGGGCCCAGGAGACAGGGGCGCGCCCACCAGGGAAGGGCGCGCCCTCCACCCTCCTGGCCTCCTCGATTGCTTCTTGACGTGCACTCCAAGTCCTCTGGATCACGTTCGTTCCAAAAATCACGCTCCCGAAGGTTTTATTCCGTTTGGAGTCCGTTTGATATTCCTTTTCTTCGAAATACTGAAATAGGCAAAAAACAACAATACGGGCTGGGCCTCCAGTTAGTAGGTTAGTCCCAAAAAAATATAAAAGTGTATAATAAAGCCCAATAATGTCCAAAATAGAAGATAATATAGCATGGAGCAATCAAAAATTATAGATACGTTGGAGACGTATCAAGCATCCCCAAGCTTAATTCCTGCTCGTCCTCGAGTAGGTAAATGATAAAAACAGAATTTTTGATGTGGAATGCTACCTAGCATAATTCTCAATGTAAATTTCTTTATTGTGGCATGATTGTTCAGATCCAAATGATTCAAGATAAAAGCTTATAAAACATAAAAATAATAATACTTCGAAGCATACTAGCAAATAATCATGTCTTATCAAAATAGCATAGCCAAAGAAAGCTTATCCCTACAAAATCATATAGTTAGGCCAAAATACTCCCATCATGCACAACCCCGATGACGAGCCGAGCAATTGGTTCATACTTTTTAACGCGCTTCAGCTTTTTTCAACTCTTACGCAATACATGAGCGCAAGCCATGGACATAGCACTATGGTGGTATATGGTGGTGGTTGTGAAGACAAAAAGGGAGAAGATAGTCTCACATCAACTAGGTGTATCAACGGGCTATGGAGATGCCCATCAATAGATATCAATGTGAGTGAGTAGGGATTTCCATGCAACGGATGCACTAGAGCTATAAATGTATGAAAGCTCAACATTAGAAACTAAGTGGGCGTGCATCCAACTCGCTTGCTCACGAAGACCTAAGGCATTTTGAGGAAGCCCATCATTGGAATATACAAGCCAAGTTCTATAATGAAAATTCCCACTAGTATATGAAAGTGACATCATAGGAGACTCTCTATCATGAAGATCATGGTGCTACTTTGAAGCACAAGTGTGGAAAAGAGATAGTAGCACTGTCCCTTCTCTCTTTTTCTCTCATTTATTTTCTCTTTTTTTTGGTGGGCTTCTTTGGCCTCTTTTATTTTTATAAAGTCTGAAGTCTCACCCCGACTTCTGGGGGAATCATAGTCTTCATCATCCTTTCCTCACTTGGGACAATGCTCTAATAATGAAGATCATCACACTTTTATTTATTTACAACTCAAGAATTTCAACTCAACACTTAGAACAAAATATGACTCTATATGAATGCCTCCGGCGGTGTACCGGGATATGCAATGAATCAAGAGTGACATGTATGAAAAATTATGAAGGTGGCCTTGCCACGAATACGATGTCAACTACATGACCATGCAAAGAGCAATATGACAATGATGGAGCGTGTCATAATAAACGGAACGGTGGAAAGTTGCATGGCAATATATCTCGGAATGGCTATGGAAATGCCATGATAGGTAGGTATGGTGGGTGTTTTGAGGAAGGTAAATAATGGGTGCAAGATACCGGCGAAAGTTGCGCGGCATAATAGAGGCTAGCAATGGTGGAAGGGTAAGTGTGCGTATATCCATGGACTCACATTAGTCATAAAGAACTCATATACTTATTGCAAAAGTTTACTTAGCCCTCGAAGCAAAGTACTACTACGCATGCCCCGAGAGGGATAGATTGGTAGGAAAAGACCATCGCTCGTCCCCGACTGCCACTCATAAGGAAGACAATCAAAAGAGCACCTCATGCAACAAATTTGTCACACAACTTTTACCATACGTGCATGCTACGGGACTTGCCAACTTTAACACAAATATTTCTCAATTTCATAATTACCCAACTAGCATGACTCTAGCATTACTACCTTTATATCTCAAAACAATTATCAAGCATCAAATTGGTCCTAGTGTTAAATGCACTTTATATGATAGTTTTTATTATACTCAACCTGGATGCTCATCATTCTAGGACCAAATTAATAACCATAGAAAATACCATGCTGTTCTAAAAGACTCTCAAAATAATATAAGTGAAGCATGAGAGATCAACAATTTCTTCAAAATTAAACCACCGCCGTGCTCTACAAATATAAGTGAAGCACTAGAGCAAAAACTATTTAGCTCAAAAGATATAAGTGAAGCTCATAGAGTATTCTAATAAATTCTAATCATGTGGGTTTCTCCCAAAAGGTGTGTACAGCAAAGATGATTGTGGTGATCTAAAAAGCAAAGACTAATATCATACAAGACGCTCCAAGCAAAACACATATCATGTGGTGAATAAAAATATAGCTCCAAGTAAAGTTACCGATAAACGAAGACGAAAGAGGGGATGCCTTCCCGGGGCATCCCCAAGCTTAGGATTTTGGCTATTCTTGAATATCTTGGGTTGCATGGGCATCCCCAATCTTAGGCTCTTGCCACTCCTTATTCCATAGTCCATCAAATTTTTACCCAAAACTTGAAAACTTCACAACACAAAACTCAACAGAAATCTCGTAAGCTCCGTTAGCGAAAGAAAACAAAACACCACTTCAAGGTACTGTAATGAACTCATTATTTATTTATATTGGTGTTAAACCTACTGTATTCCAACTTCTCTATGGTTTATAAATTATTTTACTGGCCATAGATGCATCAAAATAAGCAAACAACACACGAAAAACAGAATCTGTCAAAAACAGAACAGTCTGTAGTAATCTGTAACTAACGCAAACTTCTGGAACTCAAAAAATTCTACCAAAATAGGAAGACCTAGATAATTTGTTTATTGATCTACTGAAATTGGAATCAGCATTTTATCATGTTCTGGTGATTTTAAACAATTGTTTTCGTGAACAGAAAGTTTCTGGAATTTTCAGCAAGATCAAGTAGTTATCATCCAAGAAAATCCTATAGGTTTAACTTGGCACAAACACTAATTTAAACATAAAAACACATCTAAACAGAAGGTAGATGAAAAATTTATTAATAAACATAAACAAAAACAAAAAACACAAAGAAAATTGGGTTGCCTCCCAACTAGCGCTATCGTTTAACGCCCTTAGCTAGGCATAAAAGCGAGGATAGATCTAATTAGTGCCATCTTTGGCACTCAATTCATAAGTAGCTCGCATGATAGATTCATAAGGTAATTTGGCTTTCTTTCTTGGAAAGTGCTCCATGCCTTTCCTTAATGGAAATTGGAATCTAATATTCCCTTCCTTCATATCAATAATTGCACCAATCGTTCTAAGGAAAGGTCTACCAAGAATAATATGACAAGAAAGATTGCAATCTATATCAAGAACGATAAAATCTACGGGCACCAAATTCCTATTTGCAAAAATAAGAACATCATTGATCCTTCATAGGCTTTTTAATGGTGGAATCCGCAAGGTGCAAATTTAAAGAGCAATCATCAAGATCATGGAAACCTAGAATATCACATAAAGTTTTCGGAATCGTGGAAACACTAGCACCCAAATCACACAAAGAATAACACTCATGATCTTTAATTTTAATCTTTATAGTAGGTTCCCACTCATAATAAAGTTTTCTAGGTATAGAAACTTCCAAATTAAGTTTTTCATCATAAGATTGCATCAAGGCATCAACAATATGTTGGGTAAAAGCTTTATTTTGACTATAAGCATGCGGAGAATTCACAACAGATTGCAACAAGGAAATACAATCTTTTAAAGAACAATTATTATAATTAAATCCCTTAAAATCCAAGATAGTGGGTTCAATGCTATTTAAAGTCTTGACGTGTCCAATCCCACTTTTACCAAATTTAGCATCAAGATCTAAAAACTCCGAATCATTGGGACGCCTTTTAACTAAAGTTGACTCATCTCCAGTCCCATCATTATCAAGATTAATATTGCAAAACAAGGATCTAATAGGGGACACATTAATAACTTTAAGATCTTCATCATTATTATCATGGAAATTAGAAGAACACGCCTTTATAAAGCAATCTTTCTTAGCACGCAATCTAGAGGTTCTTTCTTTGCACTCATCAATGGAAGTCCTCATAGCCTTGAGGGACTCATTGATATCATGCTTAGGAGAAGTAGATCTAAGTTTCGAAGAATCAACATCAAGTGAAAGTCTATCAACGTTTCTAGCCAAATCATCAACTTTAAGCAATCTTTCTTCAAGCAAGGCATTAAAATTCTTTTGAGAGATCATAAATTCTTTCACACTATTCTCAAAATCAGAGGGCATCTTATTAAAATTACCATAAGAATTATTGTAGGAATTTCCATAATTATTAGAGGAATTACTAGGAAACGGTCTAGGATTAAAGTTTCCTCTATAAGCATTGTTACCAAAATTATTCCTACCAACAAAATTCACATCCATAGATGCATTATTATTTTCAATCAAAGTAGACAAAGGCATATCATTGGGATCAATAGAAACACTCTTAGTAGCAAACAATTTCATAAGTTCATCCATCTTTCCACTCAAAACGTTAATTTCTTCTATAGCATGCACTTTTTTACTAGTAGATCTTTCGGTGTACCATTGAGAATAATTAGCCATAATATTATCAAGGAGTTTAGTAGCTTCTCCTAATGTGATTTTTGTTGGAAATATGCCCTAGAGGCAATAATAAAATGGTTATTATTGTATTTCCTTGTTCATGATAATTGTCTGTTGTTCATGCTATAATTGTATTAACTGGATACCGTAATACATGTGTGAATACATAGACCACAACATGTCCCTAGTAAGCCTCTAGTTGACTAGCTCGTTGATCAATAGATGGTTATGGTTTTATGACCATGGACATTGGATGTCATTGATAATGGGATCACATCATTAGGAGAATGATGTGATGGACAAGACCCAATCCTAAGCATAGCACAAGATCGTGTAGTTCGTTTGCTAGAGCTTTTCTAATGTCAAGTATCATTTCCTTAGACCATGAGATTGTGCAACTCCCGGATACCGTAGGAATGCTTTGGGTGTACCAAACCTCACAACGTAACTGGGTGGCTATAAAGGTGCACTACAGGTATCTCCGAAAGTGTCTGTTGGGTTAGCACGAATCGAGACTGGGATTTGTCACTCCGTATGACGGAGAGGTATCTCTGGGCCCACTCGGTAATGCATCATCATAATGAGCTCAATGTGACCAAGTGTTTGGTCACGGGATCATGCATTACGGTACGAGTAAAGTGACTTGCCGGTAACGAGATTGAACAAGGTATTGGGATACCGACGATCGAATCTCGGGCAAGTAACGTACCAATTGACAAAGGGAATTGTATACGGGATTGATTGAATCCTCGACATCGTGGTTCATCCGATGAGATCATCGTGGAACATGTGGGAGCCAACATGGGTATCCAGATCCCGCTGTTGGTTATTGACCGGAGAGTCGTCTCGGTCATGTCTGCATGTCTCCCGAACCCGTAGGGTCTACACACTTAAGGTTCGGTGACGCTAGGGTTGTAGAGATATTAGTATGCGGAAATCCAAAAGTCGTTTGGAGTCCCAGATGAGATCCCGGACGTCACGAGGAGTTCCGGAATGGTCCGGAGGTAAAGATTTATATATGGGAAGTCCTATTTTGGCCACCGGAAAATGTTCGGGATTTTTCGGTATTGTACCGGGAAGGTTCTAGAAGGTTTCGAAGTGGGGCCCACCTGCATGGGGGGACCCACATGAACGTGGGTAGTGGGGGCAAGGCCCCACACCCCTGGTGAAGGCGCACCAAGATCCCACCTTAGAAGGAATAAGATCATATCCCGAAGGGATAAGATCAAGATCCCTAAAAAAGGGGGATAACAATCGGTGGGGAAGGGAAATGATGGGATTTCTTTCCCCCACCTTTGCCAACGCCCCAATGGACTTGGAGGGCAAGAAACCAGCCCCCTCCACCCATATATATAGTGGGGAGACGCATGGGAGCAGTACCCCAAGCCCTGGCGCCTCCCTCCCTCCCGTGACAGCTCTTCCTCCCCGCTTGCGCTTGGCAAAGCCCTGCCGGGATCCCGCTACTTCCACCACCACGCCGTCGTGCTGCTGGATCTCCATCAACTTCTCCTCCCCCCTTGCTGGATCAAGAAGGAGGAGACATCCCCGCTCCGTACGTGTGTTGAACGCGGAGGTGCCGTCTGTTCGGCGCTAGGATCATCGGTGATTTGGATCACGACGAGTACGACTCCATCAACCCCGTTCTCTTGAACGCTTCCGCTCGCGATCTACAAGGGTATGTAGATGCACTCCTCCCCTCTCGTTGCTAGCATCTCCTAGATTGATCTTGGTGACACGTAGGAAAATTCTGAATTTCTGCTACGTTCCCCAACAATTTTCATAAAAGTGCCTCCAGCGGCCGAATCTAAAAGATTTCTAGAAGCAAAATTCGAGCCGGCATAATTTTTTTGTATAATCATCCATAAATTCAAACCATGAGTAGGGCAATTGCGAATCATCAATTTCATTCTTTCCCAAGATTGGGCAACATGCTCATGATCAAGTTGTTTAAAATTCATAATATCGTTCCTAAGAGTGATGATCTTAGCGGAAGGAAAATACTTAGAGATAAAAACATCTTTGCACTTATTCCAAGAATCAATACTATTTTTAGGCAAAGACGAAAACCAAACTTTAGCGCGATCTCTAAGTGAAAATGGAAATAACTTCAATTTAACAATATCATTATCCGTATCTTTCTTCTTTTGCATCTCACAGAAATCAACAAAATTGTTTAGATGGGTAGCGGCATCTTCACTAGGAAGGCCGGCGAATTGATCTTTCATAACAAGATTCAGTAAAGCAGTATTGATTTCACAAGACTCAACATCATTAAGAGGAGCAATCGGAGTACTAAGGAAATCATTATTATTGGTATTGGAGAAATCACACAATTTGGTATTATCTTGCGCCATGGCAACAAGTAATCCAACACACAAGCAAACAAAAGGCAAGCGAACGAGAGAGGAGACTGGGAAAGAGAGGGCGAATAAAACGGCAAGGGTGAAGTGGGGGAGAGGAAAATGAGAGGCAAATGGCAAATAATGTAAATGCGAGGGAGATGAGTTTGTGATGGGTACTTGGTATGTCTTGACTTGAGCGAAGACCTCCCCCGCAACGGCGCCAGAAATCCTTCTTGCTATGACTTGAGCTTGTGTTGGTTTTCCTTGAAGAGGAAAGGGTGATGTAGCAATAATAGCGTAAGTATTTCCCTCAGTTTTTGAGAACCAAGGTATCAATCTAGTAGGAGGCTCCTCAGAAGTCCCACGCACCTACACAAACAAACAAAGAACTCGCAACCAACGCGATAAAGGGGTTGTCAATCCCTTCACGGCCACTTGCGAAAGTGAGATCTGATAGAGATAATATGATAGGATAAATATATTTTTGGTATTTTATAATATAGATTAGAAAAGTAAAGATGCAAATAAAAGTAAATGGCAAACTTATATGATAAAAGATAGACCCGGGGGCCATAGGTTCACTAGTGGCTTCTCTCAAGATAGCATAAGTATTATGGTGGGTGAACAAATTACTGTCGAGCAATTGATAGAAAAGCGAATAATTATGAGATTATCTAGGCATGATCATGTATATAGGCATCACGTCCGTGACAAGTAGATCGAAACGATTCTGCATCTACTACTATTACTCCACACATCGACCGACTCCTGCCTGCATCTAGAGTATTAAGTTCATAAGAACAGAGTAACGCATTAAGAAAGATGACATGATGTAGAGGGATAAACTCATGCAATATGATATAAACCCCATCTTTTTATCCTCGATGGCAACAATACAATACGTGCCTTGCTGCCCCTGCTGTCACTGGGAAAGGACACCACAAGATTGAACCCAAAGCTAAGCACTTCTCCCATTGCAAGAAAGATCAATCTAGTAGGCCAAACCAGACTGATAATTCAAAGAGACTTGCAAAGATTACTTAATCATACATAAAAGAATTCAGAGGAGATTCAAATATTTCTCATAGATAAACTTGATCATAAACCCACAATTCATTGGATCTCGACAAACACACCGCAAAAATAGTTACATCGAATAGATCTCCACGAGAGAGGGGGAGAACATTGTATTGAGATCCAAAAAGAGAGAAGAAGCCATCTAGCTAATAACTATGGACCCGAAGGTCTGTGGTAAACTACTCACAACTCATCGGAGGGGCTATGGTGTTGATGTAGAAGCCCTCCGTGGTCGATTCCCCCTCCGGCGGAGCGCCGACGAAGGCTCCAAGATGGGATCTCGCGGATACAGAAGGTTACGGTGGTGGAAATAGTTTTTCGTGGTCCTCTCTGATGGTTTCGGGGTACGTGGGTATATATAGGAGGAAGAAGTAGGTCGGTGGACGCCCGAGGGGCCCAGAAGACAGGGGGCGCGCCCACCAGGGAAGGGCGCGCCCTCCACCCTCCTGGCCTCCTCGATTGCTTCTTGACGTGCACTCCAAGTCCTCTGGATCACATTCGTTCCAAAAATCACGCTCTCGAAGGTTTTATTCCGTTTGGACTCCGTTTGATATTACTTTTCTTCGAAATACTGAAATAGGAAAAAAAAACAACAATACGGGCTGGGCCTCCGGTTAGTAGGTTAGTCCCAAAAATGATATAAAAGTGTAAAGTAAAGCCCATAAACATCGAAAACAAGTAATATAATAGCATGGAACAATCAAAAATTACAGATTCGTTGGAGACGTATCATGGCCCGCTTTGCATCCGGCCTGCTCACAACCGATAATCCGATTGGGCCAAACAAGGACCGAGACAATTTTGGCCTGTTAACGGACTGTGATGTGATTGGCACGATCATGGGCTGGGGTCTATTTCATCCTGCTCTCGGCCCGTGAGCTGCTCGGCACGTTTCAGGCCCAACCTACTTTTCAGCCTTCTAAAAGCCCATTGAATTTTCTTGGGAAAATAGGGCCGGCGTTTACTCGGCCTATTAAAGGCCCGAAACTACTAGTGGGCCAGTTTACATTTAGGCGTGTTAACGGACCAATATGACTGGGCCCATGATGCGGATCATACATAGTGATTTGCATGACGGCCCGATTATGTACCGTAATTTTATGGTTTGGCAGGTTTACTTCGAAGACATGATATATATATAGTAAAATAACTGCAGCATCGTGGATAAGAAAAAACCTAGACTATACAATAAACAAATTACGACATATTACATCCACTGGGCATCAAAGTTTGCCACTATGATAATAAAGCATAAGCAGACACCAGATTACATACACTGGGCATCAAATATCGCCACCAGTGCAAATAAACACGCCGACAAAATAATATACAAAACCGACAACACTTCAATAGAGTTCAAGAAAGGTTAGCCATGCTCGGGAGTTGCAGCGCAATCAGCTGAGCAAGCTGATGAGTCTGCGCTTGTTTGACGCTTATATCCTCCTCACTCTGAAAGAGAAACAAGCAGACATATGACATGTTTTGCACATATAAGTATCAGTGCTGACAATTCATCGCATTTCTTATTGACGAATAAAGTGACACAATTTAAAATAGCATTAACACAATATGGTATTGTTCAGGTTAAGACATGGCAGGAAATGACATTGTGAAGGAGTTGGCAGCTTCACGACACCACTGGATTACAGATCAAGAACTCATAAGTATCAATGGTTAGTATTGTTGGGAAACATAGTAATTTCAAAAGGGATAATTAGATTTATGCCCCTAGTTGTGTCCCACTCGTCTGTTTTACCCCTAATTCCCAAAAGTCATCGGTTTTGTCCAAGTCACTTTGCTCCTCTTATGCTTTTGCCCTTTGACCGTTTGACCGTCAGTTTGAAAACTTCATAACTAATTCATACTGAATCAGAAAAATGCAAATAAGATACCAAAATGTTCAGAAAAACATCACCTATATGTCAGTGTCATTTGCATTCATGAAAAAAGTGTTGGAAAGTGCACATCCGAGTTTTATCTCTTTTGATACCACCATGAATAGTGAACTATAAAAAAATTCAAAAAAATTCAAAAAAAATATGGTGGCGAAGAACAACAAATGTTCTAAGTGCTTGCCAAGTTTCATTAGGGAACGACATTCATGGAAGTCGTGGCAAAAAAAAAATCTATTTTGGAGTGCTGATTGTTTTTTTTGCCACGGCACCCACGAATGTTATTCCCTGATGAAACTTGGCAGCCACTTAAAACATTTTTCATTCTTTGCCACCATTTTTTTTTAATTTTTTTGAACTTTTTTAGATTTTACTATTCATGGTGGTAGCATAAGAGCTAAAACTCGGATGGGCACTTTCCAACACTTTTTTCATGAATGCAAATGACACTGACACATAGGTGATGTTTTTCTGAACATTTTGGTAGCTTATTTGCATTTTTCTGATTTACTACGAATTAGTTATGAAGTTTTCAAACTGATGGTCAAACGGTCAAAGGGCAAAAGCATAATAGGAGCAAAGTGACTTGGTGTGACGCCCCCGATTTGACCGTACACTAATCATGCACGCAAATGTGTACGACCAAGATCAGGGACTCACGGGAAGATATCACAACACAACTCTACAACATAAATAAGTCATACAAGCATCATAATACAAGCCAGGGGCCTCGAGGGCTCGAATACAAGTGCTCGATCATAGACGAGTCAGCGGAAGCAACAATATCTGAGTACAGACATAAGTTAAACAAGTTTTGCCTTAAGAAGGCTAGCACAAAAGTAGCAACGATCGAAAAGGCAAGGCCTCCTGCCTGGGACCTCCTAACTACTCCTGGTCGTCGTCAGCGGCCTGCACGTAGTAGTAGGCACCTCCAGTGCCGTGGGAGTCGTCGTCGACGGTGGCGTCTGGCTCCTGAACTCCAGCATCTGGTTGCGACAATCCGGTATAGAAAGGGGAAAAGAGGGAGAAAAGCAACCGTGAGTACTCATCCAAAGTACTCGCAAGCAAGGAGCTACACTACATATGCATGAGTATATGTGTAAAGGGGCATATCAGTGGACTGAACTGCAGATTGCCAGAATAAGAGGGGGATAGCTAGTCCTGTCGAAGACTACGCTTCTGGACATCTCCATCTTGCAGCATGTAGAAGAGAATAGATTGAATTCCTCCAAGTAGCATCGTATAGCATAATCCTACCCGGCGATCCCCTCCTCGACGCCCTGTTAGAGAGCGACCACCGGGTTGTATCTGGCACTTGGAAGGGTGTATTTTATTCAGTATCCAGTTCTAGTTGTCATAAGGTCAAGGCACAACTCCGGGTCGTCCTTTTACCGAGGGACACGGCTATTCGAATAGATAAACTTCCCTGCAGGGGTGCACCACATAACCCAACACGCTCGATCCCAATTGGCCGGACACACTTTCCTTGGTCATGCCCGGCCTCGTAAGATCAACACGTCGCAGCCCCACCTAAGCACAATAGAGAGGTCAGCACGCCGGTCTAACCCTATGCGCGCAGGGGTCTGGGCCCATCGCCCTATGCACACCTGCACGTTGCGTACGCGGCCGGAAGCAGACCTAGCCTAGTGGCGTTCCAGTCCAATCCGGCGCGCGCCACTCAGTCGCTGACGTCAAGAAGGCTTCGGCTGATACCACGACGCCGGGATACCCATAACTACTCCCGCGTAGATGGTTAGTGCGTATAGACCAAATGGCCAGACTCAGATCAAATACCAAGATCTCGTTAAGCGTGTTAAGTATCCGCGAACGCCGACCAGGGCCAGGCCCACCTCTCACCTAGGCGGTCTCAACCTGCCCTGTCGCTCCGCCACAAAGATCCACTTGCGGGTACTCCTACGAGCCGACCCGACTTTAGTCATCACATGTGTCATGTATGTAGTATATAAGTATATACCTGTGATCACCGCCCAGGTGATCACGGCCCGATAGTATATCACAGCAGACGGACAAGAATGTAGGGCCACTGATGGAAATCTAGCATCCTATACTAAGCATGTAGGATTGCAGGTAAAGGTATCAACAGTAGTAGCAAGGATAGGCTATGCATCAGGATAGAATATCGAAAAGCAGTAACATGCTAAACTACTCTAATGCAAGCAGTATAGAGAATAGAGTAGGCGATATCTGGTGATCAAGGGGGGGGGGGCTTGCCTGGTTGCTTTGGCAAGTAGGAGGGGTCGTCGACTCCGTAGTCGAACTGGGCAGCAGCAGTGTCGGTCTCGTAGTCTACCGGAGAGAAGAGGGGGAAGAAACAGTAAATACAATGCAAACATAAGCATGACGATGCGTGACATGTCAATGAGCGGTGCTAGGGGTGTCCTAACGCGACAGTAGGTGGTATCGGTGAAGGGGGGGAACATCCGGGAGGTATTCCCGATGTTTCGCGTTTTCGGACAAACGGACCGGAGGGGGAAAGTTGCTAGTTCGATAGGTTAGGGAGGTGTGGTGGACGAACGGACTGCGTATTCGGATTCGTCTCGTCGTTCTGAGCAACTTTCATATAGAAAACATTTTCATCCGAGTTACGGTTTAAAAGATATGAATTTTCAAAGTTTATTTGAATTTCTGGAATTATTTATATTCAGAAAAATGAATTATGACGTCAGCATGAGGTAATGCTGACGTCAGCAGGTCAACTGGTCGGCTGACCAGTCAAACCAGACAGGTGGGTCCAGTGGGACCCACATGTCAGCCTCTGTTAGTCTAACATTTAGTTAAACTAAACTAACAGTATAATTAGAGGGATGGGCCCCACATGTCAGTGACTAATTAGTTAAACTAATTACTATTAATTATAAAATCATTTTAATTATTTATTTTAAGGGGCGGGGCCCGCACGTCAGTGGCTGGGGCCGCCCAGTCAGCCCAGTTGACCAGGTCAACTGGTCAACAGGTGACCAGGGGGCCCACTGGCAGTGACCCAGGGGGTGGCCCCCAGGTGTGCCACGTCGGACGCCGGCGGGAGGGCACTCCGGCGAGCCCGTACACGGCGACGAGCCTCGGCCGTGGCCGGATTTCGGCCACAGGGGTCCGTTTCACGCGCGCTTGGTCGCGTTCGAACGGCCAAGACGATCCGCGCCGGATGGTGGTAGTGGTTCGTCCGGAGATGGCCGGAAACGGCACCGGCGGTGAGCTTAGCGGCGGCCGGAGTTCGGGGTTGCACGGGCACGGCGATGGGAGGCACGGGAAGGCCAGGCGTGGGGCTCTACGGGGTCCTGGGAGTGCCAGGAGCACGCGGGGACCATCGGTGCGGGCGGAGGAGCTCGGGGTGCGCGAGGACGAGGGGGGG
>NC_057796.1:372090388-372095193 GCF_018294505.1 Triticum aestivum | reverse complement strand
TGCAGCATAGGTCTGCTTTGGGGCAGAAGCATTTGGACGATACATGCTGTTCGGGATCCATATCTTACGCTTCTGTGAGGGCGGGCCCGAAGATGAGCCCGTGTCACGGTTGCGCCTGTTAGAGCTCTGGTATTCCTGCAGACCAGTTTCGACATTGATGGCCTTGTTCACCAAGGTGGCGAAATCAGCAAAGTCATGCACTAGAAGTGCAAGCTTGATGTCAGCTTGAAGGCCATCACGGAACTTCTCCTGTCTGCGTGCATCAGTTGCAATGTCTTCTTCAGCATAGCGGGACAAGTCCAGAAACTCCCGCTGATAAGCTTCGACAGTTTTGTTGCCTTGGGTGAGGTTGCGGAACTCACGCTTCTTCCGGTCCATGACTCCTTGAGGAATGAAGCGGGCACGGAAAGCAGCTTGGAAGTCTGGCCATGTGATGATTGTTCCAGCTGGCAGAGTACGCCTGTGGCTGTCCCACCATTGAGCCGCGGGTCCCTTCAAGAAGAAGGAAGCAAAGGTGACATAGCTGGCAGGGGCTACATCAGCAGACTCCATCTCATAGGTGATGTCACAGAGCCAGTCATCAGCATCCAGAGGCTGAGTTGAGCTGCGGTAGATGGTTGGGTTGAGGCGTATGAAATCTTGAAGAGTCACTTGGGCTGGCTGCTGGTTCATATTGGGGCGAGGAAACTGAGCCATCATATTTTCCATGAATTGGCGGTTCAGTTCAAACTGTTGGATCATACCAGCCATGTACTCAGGTGGTGGTGGGGCATCGCCACCACGACCACGACCACCTGGTCTAACCATCCTTCTAATATATAACAGGGGTAGTTCAGCATTGAGAAAATTGGCAATGACAAGAATCATCCATGATGAAACATGCATAATGAAAGGAGCACGATAGCTACTACATAGTAGTCGGTATAGCTTACAAAAGGGGTCATGCATAGAGTTCAGTACACAGAGTTCAGTACATAGACTAAAACATCATAGGCGGCACACAGGCTCGCAGTGACTGCAACTAATACTACAATCAAGCCTACCTCAGTCCCAAGAGGTACTGTGGAGGTAATCGTAGCCCGACAGCTGGTAGTGAGGCAACGGATAGTCCTCCACGTCAGCAGACTGGGGGCCGCGGATACTCAGGTGTAGAGTCCGACGCTCAGGTGGCAGAAGAGAACCAAGTGCGGGAGAGTGGCCTCCCACCTCTGGCCAACCGACACCGTGGGGCATCACGGTCCTGGCTGGGTAGATCGCAGAACGCGGTACCTGTCCAGACCGGACAAAGGGGTGCAGCAGCGTCAGAGCACGGAAAAGGTGCTGCCGGGTGGTGTTCATCTCGTGGCGAAGAGCTCGGTTAGCTCGATCCAGCCCATCAGCATGCAGAACCAGGTGCTGATGGTAGAAGGGCTCTCGGGTGACAGTGGAGTAGGCAGCAGTATAGTATCCCTCCGCACCAACATCAGAGGCGATAGCAATGTGCCTGAAAGGGGAGGTGTCCAACTCCTGATACTCTCCACGAAGACGTGTCAGAGCAGCATAGGCAGCATCGTGGACAGCCATATCGATGGTCACACCAACACCATGTGCGGTGTGCAGCACAGTAGTGGAGTCGTACTCCCGAGAGTAGAGGTGGACGATGGCACGGTACTGCTCCTGGTTAAAGTCCTGGTACTCCTCGTAGACGGTGTACTCAGGGTGCCAGCGATAACCCAGATAGGTCATCATCTCAGCTAGCACCGCAGGTGATCCCGAGGCACCAATGGCCATCGTGTGGCGATCAACCTGCCTCGTGGTTTCCATCTGAAAGCAAAGACGTTTCAAAGGAGTCAAATGACAGTGTGTGAATTGTTCAAAATACTATTCTAAGAAACAACTATGGCTTATCCATCTTAGGGGTGAACGCGGTCACGGGATCCTAGTGTTAGAGTTAGCAAATTCGTTTAACCCGAGTAGAAGAGAGTTCAGAGTCCCAGAGTAAAGGTCGAGGAGTAAAAGATCCTAGTACCACCCAATGGCGACGTGGGCCCATTAGCCGCACATCCATGTTAGTAAAAGTTTTGCAATGTCTAGACTTGACTTCGGCCAAGGAGTGTGGAAGGGGGGTTCCTACAGGCAGTCGGCTCTGATACCAACTTGTGACGCCCCCGATTTGACCGTACACTAATCATGCACGCAAATGTGTACGACCAAGATCAGGGACTCACGGGAAGATATCACAACACAACTCTACAACATAAATAAGTCATACAAGCATCATAATACAAGCCAGGGGCCTCGAGGGCTCGAATACAAGTGCTCGATCATAGACGAGTCAGCGGAAGCAACAATATCTGAGTACAGACATAAGTTAAACAAGTTTTGCCTTAAGAAGGCTAGCACAAAAGTAGCAACGATCGAAAAGGCAAGGCCTCCTGCCTGGGACCTCCTAACTACTCCTGGTCGTCGTCAGCGGCCTGCACGTAGTAGTAGGCACCTCCAGTGCCGTGGGAGTCGTCGTCGACGGTGGCGTCTGGCTCCTGAACTCCAGCATCTGGTTGCGACAATCCGGTATAGAAAGGGGAAAAGAGGGAGAAAAGCAACCGTGAGTACTCATCCAAAGTACTCGCAAGCAAGGAGCTACACTACATATGCATGAGTATATGTGTAAAGGGGCATATCAGTGGACTGAACTGCAGATTGCCAGAATAAGAGGGGGATAGCTAGTCCTGTCGAAGACTACGCTTCTGGACATCTCCATCTTGCAGCATGTAGAAGAGAATAGATTGAATTCCTCCAAGTAGCATCGTATAGCATAATCCTACCCGGCGATCCCCTCCTCGACGCCCTGTTAGAGAGCGACCACCGGGTTGTATCTGGCACTTGGAAGGGTGTATTTTATTCAGTATCCAGTTCTAGTTGTCATAAGGTCAAGGCACAACTCCGGGTCGTCCTTTTACCGAGGGACACGGCTATTCGAATAGATAAACTTCCCTGCAGGGGTGCACCACATAACCCAACACGCTCGATCCCAATTGGCCGGACACACTTTCCTGGGTCATGCCCGGCCTCGTAAGATCAACACGTCGCAGCCCCACCTAAGCACAACAGAGAGGTCAGCACGCCGGTCTAACCCTATGCGCGCAGGGGTCTGGGCCCATCGCCCTATGCACACCTGCACGTTGCGTACGCGGCCGGAAGCAGACCTAGCCTAGTGGCGTTCCAGTCCAATCCGGCGCGCGCCACTCAGTCGCTGACGTCAAGAAGGCTTCGGCTGATACCACGACGTCGGGATACCCATAACTACTCCCGCGTAGATGGTTAGTGCGTATAGACCAAATGGCCAGACTCAGATCAAATACCAAGATCTCGTTAAGCGTGTTAAGTATCCGCGAACGCCGACCAGGGCCAGGCCCACCTCTCACCTAGGCGGTCTCAACCTGCCCTGTCGCTCCGCCACAAAGATCCACTTGCGGGTACTCCTACGAGCCGACCCGACTTTAGTCATCACATGTGTCATGTATGTAGTATATAAGTATATACCTGTGATCACCGCCCAGGTGATCACGGCCCGATAGTATAGCACAGCAGACGGACAAGAATGTAGGGCCACTGATGGAAATCTAGCATCCTATACTAAGCATGTAGGATTGCAGGTAAAGGTATCAACAGTAGTAGCAAGGATAGGCTATGCATCAGGATAGAATATCGAAAAGCAGTAACATGCTAAACTACTCTAATGCAAGCAGTATAGAGAATAGAGTAGGCGATATCTGGTGATCAAGGGGGGGGGGGCTTGCCTGGTTGCTCTGGCAAGTAGGAGGGGTCGTCGACTCCGTAGTCGAACTGGGCAGCAGCAGTGTCGGTCTCGTAGTCTACCGGAGAGAAGAGGGGGAAGAAACAGTAAATACAATGCAAACATAAGCATGACGATGCGTGACATGTCAATGAGCGGTGCTAGGGGTGTCCTAACGCGACAGTAGGTGGTACCGGTGAAGGGGGGGAACATCCGGGAGGTATTCCCGATGTTTCGCGTTTTCGGACAAACGGACCGGAGGGGGAAAGTTGCTAGTTCGATAGGTTAGGGAGGTGTGGTGGACGAACGGACTGCGTATTCGGATTCGTCTCGTCGTTCTGAGCAACTTTCATATAGAAAACATTTTCATCTGAGTTACGGTTTAAAAGATATGAATTTTCAAAGTTTATTTGAATTTCTGGAATTATTTATATTCAGAAAAATGAATTATGACGTCAGCATGAGGTAATGCTGACGTCAGCAGGTCAACTGGTCGGCTGACCAGTCAAACCAGACAGGTGGGTCCAGTGGGACCCACATGTCAGCCTCTGTTAGTCTAACATTTAGTTAAACTAAACTAACAGTATAATTAGAGGGATGGGCCCCACATGTCAGTGACTAATTAGTTAAACTAATTACTATTAATTATAAAATCATTTTAATTATTTATTTTAAGGGGCGGGGCCCGCACGTCAGTGGCTGGGACCGCCCAGTCAGCCCAGTTGACCAGGTCAACTGGTCAACAGGTGACCAGGGGGCCCACTGGCAGTGACCCAGGGGTGGCCCCCAGGTGTGCCACGTCGGACGCCGGCGGGAGGGCACTCCGGCGAGCCCGTACACGGCGACGAGCCTCGGCCGTGGCCGGATTTCGGCCACAGGGGTCCGTTTCACGCGCGCTTGGTCGCGTTCGAACGGCCAAGACGATCCGCGCCGGATGGTGGTAGTGGTTCGTCCGGAGATGGCCGGAAACGGCACCGGCGGTGAGCTTAGCGGCGGCCGGAGTTCGGGGTTGCACGGGCACGGCGATGGG
>NC_057796.1:372036299-372089601 GCF_018294505.1 Triticum aestivum | reverse complement strand
GGGGGGGGGGCTTTTGTTCCTTTTTTTTTGTTCTGTTTTCTGTTTTCTCTTTTTTGTTTATTTCCTTTTCTGTTTTATTTCATTTAAAAGTATTTAGACATTTTATAAAAATGTGTTTTCTCCACCATAATTACCAGTGTATTATTTAGAACCCACTGAACATTTCTGTTTGAATTTTTGAAAACTTTTATTTTCCACTTTGATTATATTTGAAGTTTGAACTAGGAGTTTGACAAGGGTGTGGTTCAAATGTGATCAAGCCCTGTTTAGCAACATGATTAGCTTAACCACAGGGGGTTACTGTAGCATGATTCCCAGGGTGTTACACTTGGACAGAACCAGTGACTTTAGGGAATTAGGGGTAAAACAGACGAGTGGGACACAACTAGGGGCATAAATCTAATTATCCCATTTCAAAAATATTCCTACGCACACGCAAGATCATGGTGATGCATAGCAACGAGAGGGGAGAGTGTTGTCCACGTACCCTCATAGACCGTAAGCGGAAGCGTTTTATCAACGCGGTTGATGTAGTCGTACGTCTTCATGATCCGACCGATCCAAGTACCGAACGCACGGCACCTCCGAGTTGAGCACACGTTCAGCTTCATGACGTCCCTCGTACTCTTGATCCAGTTGAGGCCGATGGAGAGTTCCGTCAGCACGACGGCGTGGTAACGCTGATGATGAAGTTACGACGATATGACCGAGGTGTGTAACTGTGGAGAGGGGCACCGCACACGGCTAAGAAATCAACTTGTGTGTCTATGGGGTGCCCCCTGGCCACATATATAAAGGATGGAGGGAGGAGGAGGCCTGCCCTCATAGGGCGCACCCAAAGTGTGGAGTCCTACTAGGACTCCCTAGTCCTAGTAGGATTCCACCTCCCATATGGAATAGGAAAAGGGGAAGGGAGAAGGAGAAGGAAGGAAGGGGGCGCCCCCTTTCCCTAGTCCAATTCGGACCAGTCCATGGGAAAGGGGCGCGGCCACCCTTGAGGCCTTTCTCTCCTTTCCCGCATGGCCCATTAAGGCCCAATACGAATTCCCGTAACTCTCCGGTACTCCGAAAAATACCCGAATAACTCGGAACCTTTCCGATGTCCGAATATAGCCTTCCAATATATCGATCTTTACGTCTCAACCATTTTGAGACTCCTCGTCATGTCCATGATCTCATTCGGGACTCCGAACTATCTTCGGTCATCAAATCACATAACTCTTTAATACAAATCATCATCAAACGTTAAGCGTGCGGACCCTACGGGTTTGAGAACTATGTAGACATGACCAAGACACATCTCGAGTCAATAACCAATAGCGGAAGCTGGATGCTCATATTGGCTCCCACATATTCTACGAAGATCTTTATCGGTCAAACCGCATAACAACATACGTTGTTCCCTTTGTCATCGCTATGTTACTTGCCCGAGATTCGATCATCGGTATCTCAATACCTAGTTCAATCTCGTTACCGGCAAGTATCTTTACTCGTTCTGTAATACATCATCCCGCAACTAACTCACTGGTCACATTGCTTGCAAGGCTTATAGTGATGTGCATTATCGAGAGGGCCCAGAGATACCTCTCTGACAATCAGAGTGACAAATCCTAATCTCGATCTATGCCAACTCCACAAGTACCATCGGAGACACCTGTAGAGCACCTTTATGATCACCCAGTTACGTTGTGACGTTTGGTAACACACAAAGTGTTCCTCCGGTATTCGGGAGTTGCATAATCTCATAGTCATAGGAACATGTATAAGTTATGAAGAAAGCAATAGCAACAAACTAAACGATCATAGTGCTAAGCTAATAGATGGGTCATGTCAATCACATCATTCTCTAATGACGTGATCCCGTTCATCAAATGACAACTCATGTCAATGGCTAGAAAACTTCACCATCTTTGATCAACGAGCTAGTCAAGTAGAGGCATACTAGTGATACTCTGTTTGTCTATGTATTCACACATGTACTAAGTTTTCGGTTAATACAATTCTATCATGAATAATAAACATTTATCATGAAATAAGGAAATACATAATAACTTTATTATTGCCTCTAGGGCATATTTCCTTCAGTCTCCCACTTGCACTAGAGTCAATAATCTAGTTCACATCGCCATGTGATTTAACACCAATAGTTCACATCACCATGTGATTAACACCCATAGTTCACATTGTCATGTGACCAATACCCAAAGGGTTTACTAGAGTCAATAATCTAGTTCACATCGCTATGTTATTAACACCCATAAAGTACTAAGGTGTGATCATGTTTTGCTTGTGAGAGAAGTTTAGTCAACGGGTCTGCCACATTCAGAGCCGTATGTATTTTGCAAATATTCTATGTCTATAATGCTCTGCACGTAGCTACTCTAGCTATATGCTCCCACTTTCAATATGTATCCAGATCGAGACTTAGAGTCATCCAGATCGGTGTCAAAGCTTGCATCGACGTAACTCTTTACGACGAACTCTTTATCACCTCCATAACCGAGAAATATTTCCTTAGTCCTCTAAGGATAATTTTGACCAACGTCCAGTGATCTACTCCTAGGTCACTATTGTACTCCCTTGCCAAACTCAGGGCAGGGTATACAATAGGTCTGGTACATAGCGTGGCATACTTTATAGAACCTATGGCTGAGGCATAGGGAATGACTTTCATTCTCTCTCTATCTTCTGCCGTGGTCGGGTTTTTAGTCTTTACTCAACTTCACACCTTGCAATACAGGCAAGAACTCCTTTGACTGTTCCATTTTGAACTACTTCAAAATCTTGTCAAGGTATGTACTCATTGAAAAAACTTATCAAGCGTCTTGATCTATCTCTATAGATCTTGATGCTTAATATGTAAGCAGCTTCACCGAGGTCTTTCTTTTGAAAAACTCTTTTCAAATACTCCTTTATGCTTTCCAGAAAATTCTACATTATTTCCGATCAACAATATGTCATTCACATATACTTATCAGAAAGGTTGTAGTGCTCCCACTCACTTTTTGTAAATACATGCTTCACCGCAAGTCTGTATAAATCTATATGCTTTGATCAACTCATCAAAGCGTATATTCCAACTCCGAGATGCTTGCACCAGTCAAGTAGAGGCATACTACCGACACTCTATTTGTCTATGTATTCACACATGTACTAAGTTTCCGGTTAATACAATTCTGGCATGAATAATAAACATTTATCATGATATAATGAAATATAAATAACAACTTTATTATTGCCTCTAGGGCATATTTCCTCCAGTCTCCCACTTGCACTAGAGTCAATAATCTAACATCGCCATGTGATTTAACACCAATAGTTCACATCACCATGTGATTAATATCCATAGTTCACATCGCCATGTGGCCAACACTCAAAGGGTTTACTAGAGTCAGTAATCTAGTTCACATCGCCATGTGATTAACACCCAAAGAGTACTAAGGTGTGATCATGTTTTGCTTGTGAGAGAAGTTTAGTCAATGGGTCTGCCAAATTTAGATCCGTATGTATTTTGCAAATTTCTATGTCTACAATACTCTGCACGGAGCTACTTTAGCTAATTGCTCCCACTTTCAATATGTATCCAGATTGATACTTAGAGTCATCTGGATCAATGTCAAAACTTGCATCGACGTAACCCTTTACAACGAACCTGTTGCCACCTCCATAATCGAGAAACATATCCTTATTCCACTAAGGATAATTTTCACCGCTGTTCAGTGATCTACTCCTAGATCACTATTGTACTCCCTTGCCAAACTCAGTGTAGGGTATACAATAGATCTGGTACACAACATGGCATACTTTATAGAACCTATGGCTGAGGCATAGGGAATGACTTTCATTCTCTTTCTATCTTCTGCCGTGGTCGGGCTTTGAGTCTTAGTCAATTTCACACCTTGTAACACAGGCAAGAACTCTTTCTTTGACTGTTCCATTTTGAACTACTTCAAAATCTTGTCAAGGTATGTACTCATTGAAAAAACTTATCAAGCGTCTTGATCTATCTCTATAGATCTTGATGCTCAATATGTAAGCAGCTTCACCGAGGTCTTTCTTTGAAAAACTCCTTTCAAAAACTCCTTTATGCTTTCCAGAAAATTCTACATTATTTCTGATCAACAATATGTCATTCACATATATTTATCAGAAATGCTGTAGTGCTCCCACTCACTTTCTTGTAAATACAGGCTTCACTGCAAGTCTGTATAAAACTATATCCTTTGATCAACTCATCAAAGCGTATATTCCAACTCCGAGATGCTTGCACGAGTCCATAGATGGATCGCTGGAGCTTGCACATTTTGTTAGCACCTTTAGGATCGACAAAACCTTCTGGTTGCATCATATACAACTCTTCTTTAAGAGATCCATTAAGGAATGTAGTTTTGACATCCATTTGCCAGATTTCATAAAATGTGGCAATTTGCTAACATGATTCAGACAGATTTAAGCATCGCTACGAGTGAGAAAATCTCATCATAGTCAACACCTTGAACTTTGTCAAAACCTTTTTGGACAAGTCTAGCTTTGTAGATAGTAACACTACTATCGGCGTCCGTCTTCCTCTTGAAGATCCATTTATTTTCTATGGCTTGCCGATCATCGGGCAAGTCAACCAAAGTCCACACTTTGTTCTCATACATGGATCCCATCTCAGATTTCATGGCCTCAAGCCATTTCGCGGAATCAGGGCTCTTCATCGCTTCCTCATAGTTCGTAGGTTCGTCATGGTCAAGTAACATGACCTCCAGAACAGGATTACCATACCACTCCGGTGCGGATCTCACTCTGGTTGACCTACGAGGCTCGATAGTAATTTGATCTAAAGTTACATGATCATCATCATTAGCTTCCTCACTAATTGGTGTAGGAGTTACAGGAACAGATTTCTGTGATGAACTACTTTCCAATAAGGGAGCAGGTACAGTTACCTCATCAAGTTCTACTTTCCTCCCACTCACTTCTTTCGAGAAAAAACTCCTTCTCTAGAAAGGATCCATTCTTAGCAACGAATGTCTTGCCTTCGGATCTGTGATAGAAGGTGTACCCAACTGTCTCCTTTGGGTATCCTATGAAGACACATTTCTCCGATTTGGGTTTGAGCTTATCAGGATGAAACTTTTTCACATAAGCATCGCAACCCCAAACTTTAAGAAACGACAACTTTGTTTTCTTGCCAAACCACAGTTCATATGGTGCCGTCTCAATGGATTTAGATGGTGCCATATTTAACGTGAATGCAGCTGTCTCTAATGCATAACCCCAAAACGACAGTGGTAAATCGGTAAGAGACATCATAGATTGCACCATATCTAATAAAGTACGGTTACGATGTTCGGACACACCATTACGCTGTGGTGTTCCAGGTGGCGTGAGTTGCGAAACTATTCCGCATTGTTTCAAATGAAGACCAAACTCGTAACTCAAATATTCTCCTCCATGATTAGATCGTAGAAACTTTATTTTCTTGTTACGATGATTTTCCACTTCACTCTGAAATTATTTGAACTTTTCAAATGTTTCAGTTTTATGTTTCATCAAGTAGATATACCCATATCTGCTCAAATCATCTGTGATGGTCAGAAAATAACGATACCTGCCGCGAGCCTCAACACTCACCGGACTGCATACATCAGTATGTATTATTTCCAACAAGTCTGTTGCTCGCTCCATTGTTCCGGAGAACGGAGTCTTAGTCATCTTGCCCATGAGGCATGGTTCGCAAGCATCAACTGATTCATAATCAAGTGATTTCAAAATCCCATCAGCATGGATTTTCTTCATGCGCTTTACACCAATATGACCTAAACGGCATTGCCACAAATAAGTTGCACTATCATTATTAACTTTGCATCTTTTGGCTTCAATATTATGAATATGTGTATCACTACGATCGAGATTCAATAAACCATTCACCTTGGGTGTATGACCATTGAAGGTTTTATTCATGTAAACAGAACAACAATTATTCAGTGACTTTAAATGAATAACCGTATTGAAATAAACATGATCAAATCATATTCATGCTTAACGCAAACACCAAATAACATTTATTTAGGTTCAACACTAATCTCGAAAGTATAGGGAGTGTGCGATGATGATCATATCAATCTTGGAACCACTTCCAACACACATCGTCACTTCACCCTTAACTAGTCTCTATTCATTCTGCAACTCCCGTTTCGAGTAACTAATCTTAGCAACTGAACTAGTATCAAATACTGAGGGGTTGCTATAAACACTAGTAAAGTACACATCAATAACATGTATATCAAATATACCTTTGTTCACTTTGCCATCCTTCTTATCCGCCAAATACTTGGGGCAGTTCTGCTTCCAGTGACCAGTCCCTTTGCAGTAGAAGCACTTAGTCTCAGGCTTAGGTCCAGACTTGGGCTTCTTCACTTGAGCAGCAACTTGCTTGCCGTTTGAAAGTACAACTATCCCAGGGAGGTTTTGGTAATGATTAACAACATATAGCTCATTGAACTAATGCCATTACAAGATAAATATTTCAAGAAGGTTCAATGATTGGCATGGCATGGATAAGGAATGTGGAACCCTAAAATACTAAGGACAAAAGATTGGCTCAAGCTTCAAAGTCCAAGACTCTACATTTTACTTTTAGTGATCCAAGATCACATTGAGTCCATAGGAAAAGCCAATACTATTAAAAGGGGGTGAGGCGTTGCTTAATGGCTTGCTTGCTCAAAGTGCTTAGTGATATGCTCCAAAGCCCTCAACCACTTTCTCATATCCACATATGTCCCAAACCAAAAGTCAAAATCGGCCCCACCGATTTGATCCATCCGGCGCCACCGAGTTCATTTGACATAGCCACTGCCAGAAACCCTAGTCTTTTCGGTCTCTGCGATAGGGATCTCGGTCTCACCGAGATGGGATTGCAAACTCTCTGTTTCCCTTCGTAACATTTCGGTCTAACCGAGATGAGCAATAGGTCCCACCGAGTCTGCAATGCAAACTCTCTGTTTCCTTTTCGTAACGCTTCGGTCCCACCGAGACGAGCGAATCGGTCCCACCGAGTTTGCCTGACCAACTCTCTGTTTGTCTATAACCAAAGTCGGTCCAACCGAGTTTGAGTAATCGGTCCAACCGAGATTACGTTATGCCCTAACCCTAATGATATCGGTCCCACCGAGTTGACATGTAGGTCCCACCAAAAATCCTAACGTTCACATTTTGAACTAAATCGGTCTGACCGAGTTTTCTGATTCGGTCACACCGAGTTTGGTGATTTGTGTGTAACGGTTAGATTTTGTGTGGAGGCTATATATACCCCTCCACCTACTCTTCATTAGTAGAGAGAGCCATCAGAACGTGCCTACATTTCCATTACCCATTTGCTGAGAGAGAGCCACCTACTCATGTGTTGAGACCAAGATATTCCAATCCAACCATATGAATCTTGATCTCTAGCCTTCCCCAAGTTGCTTTCCACTCAAATCATCTTTCCACCAAATCCAATCCTATGAGAGTGAGTTGAGTGTTGGGGAGACTATCATTTGAAGCACAAGAGCAGGGAGTTCATCATCAACACACCATCCATTACCTTTTGGAGAGTGGTGTCTCCTAGATTGGTTAGGTGTCACTTGGGAGCCTCCGACAAGATTGTGGAGTTGAACCAAGGAGTTTGTAAGGGCAAGGAGATCGCCTACTTCGTGAAGATCTACCCTAGCGAGGCAAGTCCTTCGTGGGCGATGGCCACAGTGGGATAGACAAGGTTGCTTCTTTGTGGACCCTTCGTGGGTGGAGCCCTCCATGGACTCGCGCAGCCGTTACCCTTCGTGGGTTGAAGTCTCCATCAACGTGGATGTACGATAGCACCACCTATCGGAACCACGACAAAAACATCCGTGTCTCCTATTGCGTTTGCACTCTCCAAACCCTTCCCTTTACATTCTTGCAAGTTGCATGCTTTACTTTCCGCTGCTCATGTACTCTTTGCATGCTTGCTTGAATTGTGATAAGATTGCTTGACTTGTGCTAAGTTGTTAAAATCTGCCAAGAACTAAAATTGGGAAAGGTTAAGTTTTTATTTGGTCAAGTAGTCTAATCACCCCCCTCTAGACATACTTTTGATGCTACAATTGGTATCGGAGCTTTGGTCTCCATTTGCCTTGATTTCCATAGCTTTTGGTGATCATAGCCTTGGGTTCACAACCTAGGAGAGTATGGCGTCTAGCGAGGGAAATTACCACCGTAGAGGTCCTTACTTTGATGGTACAAATTTTGCTATTTGGAAGCATAAGATGAAAATGCATATTCTTGGACATAACCCCGCTGTTTGGGCTATTATGTGTATTGGCTTGCAAGGTGAATTCTTCGATGGGAGAGAACCAAACCGTGAAGCTACCGCGGAAGAGTTGAAGATGCTACAATACAACGCTCAAGCTTGTGATATCCTCTTCAACGGATTGTGCCCCGAAGAGTTCAACAAAATCAGCCGTCTTGAGAATGCAAAGGAAATTTGGGATACTTTGATTGACATGCACGAAGGTACCGACTCCGTCAAGGAATCCAAATTGGATGTGCTTCAAAGTCAACTTGACTAGTTCAAAATGAAGGATGGTGAAGGTGTCGCTGAAATGTACTCTAGGCTTGCTCTCATTACAGATGAGATTGCCGGCTTAGGAAGTGAAGAGTTCATCATCAAGAAGATCCTAAGAGCCTTGGATGGAAAATATGATACCGTGTGCACATTGATCCAAATGATGCCCAACTACAAAGATCTCAAGCCAATGGAGGTCATTGGAAGAATTGTTGCTCATGAGATGTCACTCAAGGATAAGGAAGAGCTTCACAACAAGTCAAGCGGTGCTTACAAAGCCTCATATGATGCTCCCACATCATCAAGTGAGAAACAAACCTTCAATGAAGAATTGAGCCTAATGGTGAACAACTTCATCAAGTTCTACAAGAGTAGAAGCAAGGAAAGAAGTTCCATGTCAAGGTCCTACAATGACAAAAGATCTTCGAGTCGTGAACGTAATTGCTACAATTGTGGAAGACCCGGACACTACTCCAATGAGTGTACGACTCCCAACAAAAGAAGAGAAGATTCTCCCAAAATAAGAAGTAGAAGAGATGAATCACCACCAAGAGAGAGAAAGAGTAGAGATGATCGTTATGAATGAAGACCCTCTCGGAGAAGCAAGGATTCGAAAAGGAACGACAAATCATCAAAGAGCTACACAAAGCAAAGACATCAAGCTCATGTTGGTGAATGGGTATCCGGCTCCGACTCCGACCATCACTCCGAAAGAAGTTATCACTCCGACTCCGAATATACTCAAGATGAAGGTGTTGCCGGTCTAGCACTTGTGTCAACCAACTCCTACGACATATTTGACTCGCTAAATGAAGGAATTGGAAGATGCTTCATGGCAAAGGGTCCAAAGGTAACACACCCGAGTATGTTGATTTTAATAGTGATGAAGATCAAATTACTATCGAGCCTCGTAGGTCAACCAGAGTGAGATCCGCACCAGAGTGGTATGGTAATCCTGTTTTGGAGGTCATGTTACTTGACCATGACGAACCTACAAACTATGAGGAAGCGATGACGAGCCCTGATTCCGCGAAATGGCTTGAGGCCATGAAATCTGAGATGGGATCCATGTATGAGAACAAAGTGTGGACTTTGGTTGACTTGCCCGATGATCGGCAAGCCATAGAAAATAAATGGATCTTCAAGAGGAAGACGGACGCCGATAGTAGTGTTACTATCTAAAAAGCTAGACTTGTCCAAAAAGGTTTTGACAAAGTTCAAGGTGTTGACTATGATGAGATTTTCTCACTCGTAGCGATGCTTAAATCTGTCTGAATCATGTTGATTTTAATAGTGATGAAGATGATTTGCTAGGAGATGATGATTTACTTGTTGACAACTCTAGTTATGAGAACTATGATGAACTTGCTATTAATCATGATAATCAAGATAAAACGAATGATGATGATAAGAAGAAGATTGAGCATCTAACTAAAGAACTAAACACTCTTAAGTTAGCTCATGAAACTACCTTGGAAGATCATCGAGAACTTTTAAAGACTCATGAGAAGCTACGCTTTGAAAAGCTCAACCTTGAGCAAGAGCATGAGTTCTTAAAAGCAATCAATGATGATCTTCGCAAGAAAAGTTCTTCTTACATTGTCAAGCGTATACTCTTATCTACTTACATGCCACAAGTTAAATCTAGCAACAAGAATAAGAAAGATTCTTGTTTTAGTAGTAACAACAATCATGCTAAATCCAATGTTGTTGCTTCTATTAGTTCTCTTGATTCCACTAATGACTCTCTTAGCCAAGTTACACTTGAGCAAGAAAACAACTTATTGAAGGGAATTATAGAGAAAGGTGTTTACAAGAGTCTTGCCGGAAGTAAGCAATTTGAGGAAATTGTACGCAAGCAAGGAAGGCACCGGAAGAATCAAGGTATTGGTTTTGAACGAAAGTTCAATGCCAATGGAGTTGAGTGGGAAGAAGATCAATATCCCAAGACGAAGTTTGTTCCTCAACAAGAGAAGTATGATCCTACTTCTTTCCAAGGAACACAAGCTCAAGATGATCTTCCACCACAAGACCACAAGCTAAAAGGCAAGGACAAGCTTCAAGAGGAGATTGATGCATTTGAAGAAGCTCCTAAGGCCTTGGTCAAGTGGGTTCCCAAGACTACATCAAGCTCTACTTCATCAAGTTCCACTACTACCCCAAGGATTCCCATCAAGATGATGTGGATCCCAAAGAAGAAGAACTAGAGAGTTCTTGAGGGTGACTCCGCCAATATACTTCACTCATATCATTTTGGCAAGGACAAGTGCAATCAACTTCCACATCTTGCACTAGTTCAAGGAGTCACAAACCCTCTTGTTGGTAAGACAAGGGACAAGGTAACCTAATGCATTCATGGACATCATCTCATGTGAACATCACTCTATGTCTATGGATATCCTTGTTTGTTCCTTGTGGGACTAACCCGTGTAGGTATTGAAAGTGCAACTCACTCCAAAGGATTGCTCCAAATGATCTACATCAACATTGAGCATCTACATCTTCAACACCTACATGAAGTCATCATCGACAAAACCCAATGTTAGTTCATCCCTCTTAGGGGGGATCTCACATCTAGGGGGAGCTTTACTCTAAAGAATTGAGCTAAAGCAACTCTAATGGTGTGAACACATCAATGCTTTATGTAAAAGTGGTAACCCCACTTGTGCTTAAACGATGAGTATGACCTATCATCAAATGTTATCATTTGACTCCTAAGTCAATATACTCATATATAGATGACCTAGTCATCGCCAATTGTTTGATAGATGCTAGAATTGGTTGTGCATGCTTTGCCACATATTTCATTTGTCATCTTATTGTGTGAGCATGTTGGTTGCATGTTTTACTCATTCGAGGACATCCACTTGTTGCTTTGATTGTTTGGATCTTTTTCTTTTGCCAAGTGGATGGACGAGAATGCCTAAGAACCTTCTCTAGCTATCTATGCTTTTCTCGTCTCAAACTCTATTCATGCTACATCACAAAGTTTGATCAAGTCAGATTCGAACCACTCTGTGTGAGGAGCACTCGGAGTCCCCCGATTTGTCATAGACTTAAACTTCCAAAACCTCTTTGTGCATTTCGGTCTGATCAAGAAATCCATTTCGGTCAAACCGAGTTCACTAAGTTGATCTAAGTTTTCATCTCGGTGCAACCGATTTGAACACTTCGGTCACACCGAGTTGCAGCAACCGCTTGCGATTCCGCAATCTCGGTGCCACCGAGTTGTTCCACTTGGTCACACCGACAGGGTCGGGATATAAATACCCATGGGTGAGACTTTAGAAATTTCTTCAAATTCTCTCAGCCCGCGCGTGTCCTGCTCTGCCTCCTCAGGTCTCCGGATCGTCTCCTCACCGCCAACAACCTCCCGCCGTTGGACTCTGCCGCCTTCGACGGAATCTACTCCGCCGTTGCTGCCGTAGCGAACACTCGCCGCTCTAGGGTAAGTGTTCGACCCCTTGTGCTGTCTTTTTCACTCTGTTTCCTAGCACAAGGACAATGCCATGTTTCTTGCCACGAATGTGATTAATCTATCCAGCTAAAACTTCCTTAGGTCTAGATTGATTCAAAATTTTTAGGGTTAGCTCTCCGCAGAACTCATCTCGGACCGACCAAAATGTAGAAATCGGTCTCACCGATTCGGCTTAGGCCATTGCACATGCACTTTTCGGTCCGACCAAAACATGCAAATCGGTGTGACCGAGTTCAAGATTCTGTGAAACCCTAGCAATATCGGTGCCACCGAACTGTGACTCGGCCCAACCGAGTTCACTAGTTTAGGTTCCAAGTGTTGCTTCGGTATCACCGAGTTTGTCAATTCGGTAGCTCCGAGATCACTTCTGTAGAGAACTAAAACTAAGATTTTTGACTCAATTTTTTTTGCAAAACCTCTGTACTTTGTGATGCTCATCTACTCTACCTCATCTACAACCTATTCACAGGGTCTACTGACAGTTTGCCTGCAAGATGTCTGATCAAAGTGACAGTCAGAACAGGTCACAGGAACATGTGCAGATGAGTGAGGGCTCAGATCCCTCTAGCACTTCTGATGATGGCAGCAGGAGCACTCCAAGCAACTTGCCAAAGGCAGCCACTAGATCTAGGAAGAAGAGAACCTCAGAATCTGAGGATGAGGACTATGTGGCCACTGAGGAGGAAGTAAGCTCCAAAAAGAAGGTGCTGAAGAAGAAGTATGGTACAGCTGCTGCAAGTAAGCCAGGGCTAAACAAGAAGGCACCTGCAAGGAGGATGCCAATGTCAAAGCGAAGGAAAGTTGCCACAGGTGAAACTATGAAGTTCACCATTGAATCTGAAGAAGAAGCAGCTGGTGAGGACAAGAAGAAGAAGAGGGCAAGAACTACAATAGCTAAAGTTCTTGGAAAGTCCTCAATGGTGAGATCAGATGATGAAGAGGAAGAGGATGCTGCTCCAGCACCTAAGGCACAGAAGCTCATGGGAGATGCTATAAAGTCAGGGGCTGCTGCTAAGCCCAAAAATGCTCCCAAAGCTACTGCTCCAGTTCCCAAGACTGCACCCAAGAGGGGTACCAAGAACATACCTGCTGAGGAGAAGAACAAGGCCCCAGTGCCTGAGACTGAAGAAGAGGAAGCTGAAGCCCAAGTGCTAAGGAAGCTAAAGCCAAAGATCCATGACCATAATGATGCACATCCTGTTGCAGAAGATATGAGGATCAGGAAAAGGATGCAGGACTAACACAGTGGAGAAAGGCTGACCCATATGCTGTCAGGAGGAGAACTGTTGTGGATTATAGGTTCCACACAAAGGAACAACAAGATTCCTATGAGACTATCCTGCTTGACAAGAAGCCCATAGTGTGTGACATGAGATGGGTGGACTGGACCTACATAAGAGAGAGTGAAGATCACTTCCCAGGTGTTTATGACAGCTTCAACGCATGTGAGGTTGACAAGTTTGTTGTCCAAAAGCTCACCAAGTGGAATGATGAGCTGATCATGCAATTCTATTCTACTGCTCATTTCTATCCAGATGGTAGAATCGTATGGATGTCAGAGGGTACAAGGTACCAGTCTACAGTTGATGAGTGGGCTAGATTGATCAATGCTACAGAAGCTCATGAAGATGACTTGGATGTCTATGCCAAGAAGAAGAAGGATCACAACTCAATGGCCAGCATGTACAAGGAGATTCCTGATGCAGACCTGGAGACTCACAAGTTTGGCTCTGTGAAGCACTTACTGTCAGGCCTGCCTACAATCAATACCATTCCGAGGCACACTCTGTTGCCAAAGTCAGGTGATCACAGAATGATTAGAGGACACTCTATCAACTTGCTGCATATATTTGATGTTCCTCAAAAGTTCAAAGTGACGAGTCTGATTGTGGAAACAATCAATAGGACAGCTGCAGATCAGAAGAGATCTTGTGGGTATGCTCCACAAATCAGGTGCTCATCAACTCCAAGATGGGCACAAGCACATATCCATTGGACAAAGAGAATTTACCCCTCAGGCTAGACTTTGAGGACAACATTGTTGTCATGACTGAGGAAGATCCATCATCAGTGCAAGCACATGAGAAGAGAGAAAAGGCAAGGGCAGAGAAAGCTGCAAGCATGCCAACTGCTGAAGAGGCATATCAAGTGTTCTTGAAGAGCAAGCAAGATCAGCTTGGATATCTGATCCAATCCACCTTGAGGATTGAGAAGGGCTTGGCCACCCTGACTCAAAACCAGGAGAGCTTGGAGAGGATCATTGAGCAGAAATTCTATGATCTTGATGTCAAGGTAACTGAGATTCAGTCAGTGGTTGAGCAACTTCAGGAGGAAGTGGAGGAGAAGAAGGGCAAGTCTACTACATATGCTTTTACTAGAGTGCCCAGAAGCCAGAGGTCTGCTGCAGTGCCTGTCCCAGACACAAGAGCTACTACATCTGCACCAGCAGCCACAGCCACAGTGCCATCAGCTCCAGCAGCCACTCCGCCAGCTCCAGCTACATCAACAGAAGCTTTCGTCCTTGGAGTCATCTCTACACCACCTCATGAAGACCAAGCTTGAGAGACGCATAACACTATGCATATTTTTAACTTTTTGGTACTTGTTGCCAAAGGGGGAGAAATATGTATAGATCATAGTCTTCGAGAGAGAGAGTTGTTTTGTCTCTCTTTGCATTTTACTTGCTTGAACTTTATTGTGTGTTTGCTTGCTACATTATGTCTTTTGTGAGATACTTGGATGATCATGTGATTGATCATTCGCTACCTTAATGCTTGTTTGGATGATACTATCTTTTATATCTTATATATGATCATTCACTTTGCTTGGTGATGAGTGCATGTTTTTTAATTATTATCATTTTGAGCGCTCCACCAAGATGTATGTGACATGGAAGAGTGACCCATGATCCTAACACATTGTGCATTTGCGGTCCAAAGCAAATTTTAAATAATGCACAAATTTAGGGGAAGCTCTTGTTTTTCACATACTTCTCAAAGTGACAATGTATTTCAATCTTATTATCATTTGTCGAAGCTTTGATCTATATGTTGTCATCAATTACCAAAAAGGGAGAGATTGAAAGTGCAACTATCCCTGGGTGGTTTTGGTAATGATTAACAACATATAGCTCATTGAACTAATGCCATTACAAGATAAATATTTCAGGAAGGTTCAATGATTGGCATGGCATGGATAAGGAATGTGGACCCCTCAAAATACTAAGGACAAAAGATTGGCTCAAGCTTCAAAGTCGAAGACTCTACATTTTACTTTTAGTGATCCAAGATCACATTGAGTCCATAGGAAAAGCCAATACTATTAAAAGGGGGTGAGGTGTTGCTTAATGGCTTACTTGCTCAAAGTGCTTAGTGATATGCTCCAAAGACCTCAACCACTTTCTCATATCCACATATGTCCCAAACCAAAAGTCAAACTCGGCCCCACCGATTTGATCCATCCGATGCCACCGAGTTCATTTGACATAGCCACTGCCAGAAACCCTAGTCTTTTCGGTCTCACCGATAGGGATCTCGGTCTCACCGAGATGGGATTGCAAATTCTCTGTTTCCCTTCGTAACGTTTCGGTCTAACCGAGACGAGCGATCGCTCCCACCGAGTCTGCAATGCAAACTCTCTGTTTCCTTTTCGTAACGCTTCGGTCCCACCGAGACGAGCGAATCGGTCCCACCGATTTTGCCTGACCAACTCTCTGTTTGTCTATTACCAAAGTTGGTCCAACCGAGTTTGAGTAATTGGTCCAACCAAGATTATGTTATGCCCTAACCCTAATGATATCGGTCCCACCGAGTTGACATGTCGGTCCCACCGAAAATCCTAACGTTCACATTTTGAACTAAATCGGTCTGAATGAGTTTTCTGATTCGGTCACACCGAGTTTGGTGATTTGTGTGTAACGGTTAGATTTTGTGTGGAGGCTATATATACCCCTCCACCCACTCTTCATTCGTAGAGAGAGCCATCAGAACATGCCTACATTTCCATTACCAATTTTCTGAGAGAGAGCCACTTACTCATGTGTTGAGACCAAGATATTCCAATCCAACCATATGAATCTTGATCTCTAGCCTTCCCCAAGTTGCTTTCCACTCAAATCATCTTTCCACCAAATCCAATCCTATGAGAGTGAGTTGAGTGTTGGGGAGAGTATCATTTGAAGCACAAGAGTAAGGATTTCATCATCAACACACCATCTATTACCTTTTGGAGAGTGGTGTCTCCTAGATTGGTTAGGTGTCACTTGGGATCCTCCGATAAGATTGTGGAGTTGAACCAAGGAGTTTGTAAGGGCAAGGAGATCGCCTACTTCGTGAAGATCTACCCTAGTGAGGCAAGTCCTTCGTGGGCGATGGCCATGGTGGGATAGACAAGGTTGCTTCTTCATGGACCCTTCGTGGGTGGAGCCCTCCGTGGACTCGTGCAGCCGTTACCCTTCGTGGGTTGAAGTCTCCATCAACATGGATGTACGATAGCACCATCTATCGGAACCACGACAAAAACATCCGTGTATCCTATTGCGTTTGCACTCTCCAAACCCTTCCCTTTACATTCTTGCAAGTTGCATGCTTTACTTTCCGCTGCTCATATACTCTTTGCATGCTTGCTTGACTTGTGCTAAGTTGTTAAAATCTGCCAAGAACTAAAATTGGGAAAAGGTTAAGTTTTTATTTGGTCAAGTAGTCTAATCACCCCCCTCTAGACATACTTTTGATCCTACTGAGAGAGTCCTGGACTAAGGGGTCCTCGGGCATCTGGCCTGTTATCCATTGGGCCGGACTGATGGGCCGTGAAGACATGAAGGCCGAAGACTGTACCCGTGTCCGGATTGGACTCTCCTTGGCATGGAAGGCAAGCTTGGCGACTAACTATGAAGATTCCTTCTTATGTAACCGACTCCATGTAACCCTAGATTCCCCCGGTGTCTATATAAACCAAAGGGGTTAGTCTGGATAGGAGATACTCATTACCATAGTCATACAGGCTAGACTTCTAGGGTTTAGCCATTACGATCTCGTGGTAGATCAACTCTTGTAATACTCATATTCATCAAGATCAACCAAGCAGGAAGTAGGGTATTACCTCCATAGAGAGCGCCCGAACCTGGGTAAACATCGTGTCCCCCGTCTCCTGTTACCATCGATCCTAGACGCACAGTTCGGGACCCCTTACCCGAGATCCGCCGGTTTTGACACCGACATTGGTGCTTTCATTGAGAGTTCCACTGTGCCGTCGACGAAAGGTTCGATGGCCCCTTCAATCGTTGATAGTGACGCCGTCCGAGGAGAAACCTTCCTCCCCGGACAAATCTTCGTGTTCGGCGGCTTCGTACTGCGGGCCAACTCGCTTGGCCATCTGGAGCAGGTCGATAGCTACGCCCCTGGCCATCAGGAGCAGGTCGATAGCTACGCCCCTGGCCATCAGGTCAGATTTGGAAGCTTAAACTATGTCGCGGACGTCCATGGAGACTTGATCTTCGATGGACTTGAGACCGCGGCGATCGCTCCCCCTCGCTCCGATGAACATGACTTAAATCTGTCGTCGGATCACATCCAGGAGATGGTTCCTGTTGCTGCAACAGCCTTAGAACCGAAGCAGATCACGCCATTCGAGGCCATAGAGTCCGCGGCGTTGGATCCGCACACAGACTTGACACCCGGCAATATTTGCGTCGACGGAACTTCGGACTCGATTCCGACCATAAGTTCCGGACCACGTACGCCCGCTGATACCGACCTGGATCGGTTATTGATTTTCGAATTCAGCGCCGCAGACATCTTCCAGCACTCACCTTTCGGTGATTTGCTAAACTCTTTAAAGAACTTGTCCTTGGAGAGGGACTCACAGCCGAACTATGTCCGGTTAGAACTAGGGGCTGAGGATGGAGAATTTAGTTTCCCACCCGCCACCCACTTCATAGCCACTATCGAAGACTTAACCGACGAGCTTGATTATGGCTCCGAAGACATCGACGGTATGGACGACAAGGAGCAAGGCTAGGAACCGTCATTCACTGGACGATGGACGGCCACTTCCTCATACAACGTTTACATGGTAGATACGCCGAAAAATAATAGCGGCGATGACAAAGAAAGCCCGGCAAAAGAGGACCCTCCTAAAACACAACCAAAGCGCCGGCGTCAGCGGTGCCGCTCTAAGTCCCGCCGCATCAGGGATAGCAACACTGGCACAGGAGACGACAACACTCCGGATGGTGCTGAAGACACAGAAGAACCCGATGAACAAACTGCCGAACA
The DNA here is from genome assembly GCF_018294505.1 of Triticum aestivum. Lineage (NCBI taxonomy): Eukaryota > Viridiplantae > Streptophyta > Magnoliopsida > Poales > Poaceae > Triticum > Triticum aestivum. Next base: position 372,071,276 of record NC_057796.1, on the reverse strand, counting down.
AGACAATCGGGAATCAGGGCATGTCAGCCCTGACGAACAGGCCATAGAAGATGACTCGGAGGACGATAGTTATCGTCCACCCTCCAAGGAGGAGACGAGCCTCGGCAACGAAGACTTCATCGTGTCTGAGGATCCTCTAGAGCAGGAGCGCTTTAAGCTTCAGCTCATAGCCACTGCAAGGAGCCTGAAAAAGAAACAACAGCAGCTTCAAGCTGAACAAGATCTGCTCGTTGACAGATGGACTGATGTCCTGACAGCCGAGGAATACGGCCTCAAGCGCCCAACCAAGAGCTACCCGAAATGCAGATTGCTACCTCAGTTCGATGAGGAGGCGCCGGAGCACATATCTCCCTCGCGTAATGCGGAATGACCACCTCGTGGTCGAGACAGTGCGGCGGACCGGCCACCCCGCGGTCGGGATAAAACGGCAACTCAGGCCGAGCAGCAGCCTGCCCCACCGCCCCGTAAAAATAGAGACGGAACAATTCGGGGTCACACGTACGACCTCCGGCAGACCCTGGACAGTAGAGCAGGACATACAAGATCGATCTATGGATCGCGAGGACGTGCCTCGGGACACGACGATGGCTACCTATTTGGACGTGATAAACCTAACCACGCCCGGGCCGAATGCCACAGACGGACTCCTTCAGAGCTACGTCGCAATGTGGCCCGATATAGAGGCGCCGCACACCCCCTCTGCTTCACAGATGAAGTACTGGATCATGAATTTCCCGAGGGGTTCAAGCCCGTCAATATTGAATCATACGACGGAACAACCGATCCCGCAGTATGGATCGAGGATTTCATTCTCCACATCCACATGGCCCGAGGAGACGATCTCCACACCATCAAATACCTCCCACTAAAACTCAAAGGGCCAGCTCGACACTGGCTAAATAGCCTGCCTGAAAGCTCCATCGGCAGCTGGGAGGACTCGGAAGAAGCCTTCCTTGACAACTTCCAAGGTACATATGTCCGGCCACCCGATGCCGATGACTTAAGCCACATAGTTCAACAACCTGGAGAATCAGCCAAAAATTCTGGACTAGGTTCCTAACTAAAAAGAACCAGATCATTGACTGTCCGGATGCCGAAGCCCTAGCGGCCTTTAAACACAGCATCCACGACGAATGGCCTGCACGCCACCTCGGCCAAGAAAAGCCGAAGTCTATGGCAGCCCTTACGACACTCATGACCCGCTTTTGCGCGGGTGAGGACAGTTGGCTGGCTCGTAGTAAAAACACAGCCAGCGAGACAGGCCCCTCAGAGGCCAAGAATAGCACCGGCAAGCTCCGGCGCAACAGGCACAAACGCCAAAGCAATGGCGATAACACCGATGACACCACAGTTAACGCCAGATTCGGCGGCTCCAAGTCCGGCCAACGGAAAAAGCCCTACAAAAGGAACAGTGAGGGACCATCCAGCCTGGACCGTTACTCGATCGTCCGTGCCAGATACACGGCACCCCAGATAAACAAGCCAATCATACCAACAGGGATTGTTGGGTTTTTAAACAGGCTGGCAAGTTAAATGCCGAGAATAAGGAAAAGGGATCACAAAGTGAGGACGACGACGAAGAGCTCCGGCAGCCGAACACCGGGGGGCAGAAGAAATTTCCTCCTCAAGTCAAAACGGTGAACATGATATACGCCACACACATTCCCAAAAGGGAGCGCAAGCGTGCACTCAGGGACGTCTACGCGATAGAGCCAGTTGCCCCTAAATTCAATCCATGGTCATCATTCCCTATCACCTTTGATCGTCGAGATCATCCAACTAGTATCCGTCATGGCGGTTCGGCCGCATTGGTCCTCGACCCAATCATCGACGGATTTCACCTGACACGAGTCCTAATGGACGATGGTAGCAGCCTCAACCTGCTCTATCAGGACATAGTACGTAAAATGGGCATTAATCCCTCACGAATCAAGCCCACCAAGACTACCTTCAAAGGAGTCATACCAGGCGTAGAGGCCCGTTGTACGGGCTCAATCACGCTGGAGGTGGTATTCGTTTCCCCGGATAACTTCCGAAGCGAAGAACTAATCTTCGATATCGTCCCCTTTCGCAGCGGCTATCACGCACTGCTCAGACGAACCGCGTTCGCTAGATTCAACGCGGTGCCACACTATGCTTATCTCAAGCTCAAGATGCCCGGTCCACGCGGCGTCATAACAGTCAATGGAAATACGGAATGCTCCCTCCATACAGAGGAGCACACAGCCGCCCTAGCAGCAGAGGTACAGAGCAGCCTTCTCCAGCAGAACCATAATCCGGCTGCCGAGCCCCTGGACACCACCAAGAGGGTTCGGATCACACTTCAATAGGACAGCTCAGCTCGTCAAGAGCTGGATTAGCAATTCGTCCTCCATCCCAGTCCCAATGAGGTAGTGGCATTCGTACCACGCGTACATAATTACGCACTCAAAATTCCATGGGCATCAACGGAGGCACAACTAGCTCGTGATCCACAGTTCGGCTAGACCAATCCCAGGCTCACATATAACTGCACTATTTCCTTTTCCTTTTTTCCATGTTTCTTTTATACAGGCCCCCTTCGACGGCCTGATTACTGGTCCTGTCAAAGGATAAGTACACCAGATGGGCACAGAGCACAGGCATACCGGGGAAGCCCTAGAGGACAATCCAGCGATTACTCTACCTTTTTCTTTCAGTACCCAACTGCAGCTCTCCTTTGGTTACGGCATGTCAAATAGCCAGCTGCTTATTGCACTATTATGTATCAATGTGCTTTGACGCATTAATCCAACTATAATGGAAACAGTTCATCCAAGTTCAAGGGCCCCATATCCTATCTCTGCTCTCCCTCTGTTTTCCTTTAAATTGCTTCTTTTCTAGCACCCGTACATTCTGGTACGTTTCATATTCGCCAGGGGCTCCTCATCACCCCATTACACAGCGAAAAAGTCTGAACACTCCTTATAGAAGAGTTCGGCACCCCGAATTTAGCATTATATGCATTGGCTCCGAATCATGTCTTTGGTTAATAGTTGGGTTGCCCGGCTCCTGTGCTTGCTACCCTACGTTCCGCTACATCGGCTAGGGCAGCAAAGGGAGAACTACTGCGATTGTGCCCTGGCTTAGACCGGATGAGCACCTCAGTAGAGAAAGCCGAAAACTGACTGTCATGATGCGGCGAGAGCTGGTCAGCTGTTCGAGGGTTACAAATTGCTGGAGATTTTTTTGCATCATGCGAAGGATCGGTACTTCCCGATCAAACGCTGACAGCACCCCGGTTCGTATACCAGGGGCTGCGCCCATGTTTTATTATAAAACTCCTATGGCTAAGTGAGGGCGTTTAAGCCGCATCATCTGATTGCCTGGTTCGTTGCGCTAAACAACTCCTTCAAGGACCATATAATTGGGTCAAGATTGTTTAGATTCCATCCCGAACACCTCCGTACTACCTACGTGAGGGCAGAAGCCGACGACTGGCCAACCCTCAAATTTCATACACCACGGCCGCACAGGAGGAAACAATCAAAACATGACAAAATTATATTACAAACCGACTTTGTTTTAATCATACAAAGCAAGGACAACACGAATGTATTCATTCGAAAATAATGTCCTGCCCGCACTGCGCTGCTGCAAGTCGAGACCCTTCTAGGACATCCGCAAAATATCGCTCGGGTGTGCGGTGCTCCTTGCCCTCCGGCGTCCCTCTGGCCACGTCGACGTCGTTCATTTTCACCCACCACATCTTGCAATGGGCAAAGGCCATGCGGGCACCTTCAATGCAGGCTGATCGCTTGACGGTGCCCAGCCGCGGACAGGCTTCCACCAGCCGCTTCACGAGTCCGAAGTAGCTGCCGGGCATAGCTTCGGCCGGCCACAGCCGGATTATCAAATCCTTCATGGCTAGCTCGGCCACCCAGTGCAGCTCCACCAGCTGTTTTAGCTGATCGGTGAAGGACACGGGATGCTCTGGCGTTGCATACTGCGACCAGAATAGCTTCTCCGTAGAACCCCCTCCTTCGGCTCGGTAGAACTCCGCCGTCTCATACACTGCGTGGTAAATCCGCCAAAGCCCCTGGGGAACTCCAAACCCGGGTTAGTAAAAGGTACTGCTTCTCTGCATACTTGCTTTGCATCTTAAATGCCTTACCCGCCGCGATTTTCTTGGCCTCCTGGATCTCCTGGAGGGCAGCCTGGGCCTCATTCCGTGCGGTTTCCGCGCTCTGACGAGCCTTGGCGAGTTCGGCCCCTTGAACCTACGCATCATGCTCCAAGGCCTCACATTTTTTCACTGCATCCTGGAGCTCCTGCTGGACCTCCATGTGTTGGGAAACGCAGCAGAAATTCAAAATTTTCTACGCATCACCAAGATCAATCTATGGAGTAATCTAGCAACGAGGGGAAGGGGAGTGCATCTACATACCCTTGTAGATCGCGATGCGGAAGCGTTGCAAGAACGCGGATGAAGGAGTCGTACTCATAGCGATTCAGATCGCGGTTGATTCCGATCTAAGTGCCGAACCACGGCGCCTCCGCGTTCAACACACGTGCAGCCCGGTGACGTCTCCCACGCCTTGATCCAGCAAGGAGAGAGGGAGAGGTTGGGAAGACTCCATCCAGCAGCAGCACGACAGCATGGTGGTGATGGAGGAGTGTGGCACTCCTGCAGGGCTTCGCCAAGCACCGCGGGAGAGGAGGAGGAAGAGGGGTAGGGCTGCGCCAAGAGAGAGATCATCTCGTGTGTTTGCAGCCCCAAATACCTCAAGTATATATAGGGGAAGGGGAGGGGCTGCGCCCCCATCTAGGGTTCCCTCCCCAGGGGTGGCGGAAGCCCCCAAAACCCATCTAGGGTGCGGCCAAGGGGAAAAGAGAGGGGGGCACTCCTAGGGTGGGCCTTAAGGCCCATCTGGACCTAGGGTTTGCCCCCCCACTCTCCCTGCGCCTTGGGCCTTGGTGGGGGGGGGGGCGCACAAGCCCACCTGGAGCTGGTCCCCTCCCACACTTGGCCCATGCAGCCTTCTGGGGCTGGTGGCCCCACTTGGTGGACCCCCGGGACCCTCCCGGTGGTCCCGGTACATTACCGATAGCACCCGAAACTTTTTCGGTGACCAAAACAGGACTTCCCATATATAAATCTTTACCTCCGGACCATTCCGGAACTCCTCGTGACGTCTGGGATCTCATCCGGGACTCCGAACAACCTTCGGTAACCACGTATATCTATTCCCTATAACCCTAGCGTCATCGAACCTTAAGTGTGTAGACCCTACGGGTTCGGGAACCATGCAGACATGACCGAGACGTTCTCCGACCAATAACCAACAGCGGGATCTGGATACCCATGTTGGCTCCCACATGTTCCACGATGATCTCATCGGATGAACCACGATGTCGGGGATTCAATCAATCCCGTATACAATTCCCTTTGTCAATCGGTATGTTACTTGCCCGAGATTCGATCGTCGGTATCCCGATACCTTGTTCAATCTCGTTACCGGCAAGTCTCTTTACTCGTTCCATAACACATCATCCCGTGATCAACTCCTTGGTCACATTGTGCACATTATGATGATGTCCTACCGAGTGGGCCCAGAGATACCTCTCCGTTTACACGGAGTGACAAATCCCAGTCTTGATTCGTGCCAACCCAACAGACACTTTCAGAGATACCTGTAGTGCACCTTTATAGCCACCCAGTTACGTTGTGACGTTTGGTACACCCAAAGCATTCCTACGGTATCCGGGAGTTGCACAATCTCATGGTCTAAGGAAATGATACTTGACATTAGAAAAGCTCTTAGCAAACAAACTACACGATCTTGTGCTAGGCTTAGGATTGGGTCTTGTCCATCACATCATTCTCCTAATGATGTGATCCCGTTATCAATGACATCCAATGTCCATGGTCAGGAAACCGTAACCATCTATTGATCAACGAGCTAGTCAACTAGAGGCTTACTAGGGACATGGTGTTGTCTATGTATCCACACATGTATCTGAGTTTCCTATCAATACAATTCTAGCATGGATAATAAACGATTATCATGAACAAGGAAATATAATAATAACCAATTTGTTATTGCCTCTAGGGCATATTTCCAACAGTCTCCCACTTGCACTAGAGTCAATAATCTAGTTCACATCACCATGTGATTAACACTCATAGGTCACATCACCATGTGACCAACATCCAAAGAGTTTACTAGAGTCAACAATCTAGTTCACATAACTATGTGATTAACACTCAATGAGTTCTGGTTTGATCATGTTGTGCTTGTGAGAGAGGTTATTAGTCAACGGGTCTGAACCTTTCAGATCCGTGTGTGCTTTACGAATATCTATGTCATCTTGTGGATGCTACCACGCGCTATTTGGAGCCATTTCAAATAACTGCTCTACTATACAAATCCGGTTTGCTACTCAGAGTCATCCGGATTAGTGTCAAAGTTCGCATCGACATAACCCTTTACGACGAAGTCCTTTTCACCTCCATAATCGAGAAAATTCCTTAGTCCACTAGATACTAAGGATAAGTTCGACCGCTGTCATGTGATCCATTCCCGGATCACTATTGTACCCCTTGACCAACTCATGGCAAGGCACACTTCATGTGCGGTACACATCATAGCATACTGTAGAGCCTACGTCTAAATCATAGGGGACGACCTTCGTGCTTTCTCTCTCTTCTGCTGTGGTCAGGTCTTGAGTCTTACTCAATACTCACACCTTGTAACACAGCCAAGAACTCCTTCTTTGCTGATCTATTTTGAACTCTTTCAAAATCTTGTCAAGGTGTGCGTTCTTTGAAAGTATCATCAGGCGTCTTGATCTATCTCTATAGATCTTGATGCCCTATAAGTAAGCAACTCTATCTAGGTCTTCCTTTCAAAAACTCCTTTCAAACAACCCTTTATGCTTTCCAGAAATTTTACATCATTTCGAATCAACAATATGTCATTCACATATACTTATCAGAAATGTTGTAGCGCTCCCACTCACTTTATTGTAAATACAAGTTTCTAACAAACTTTGTATAAACCCAAAAACTTTGATCACTCCATCAAAGCATATATTCTGACTCCGAGATGCTTGCTCTAGTCCATGGAAGGATCGCTGGAGCTAGCATACCTTTTAGCATCCTTAGGATCGACAAAACCTTTCTGATTGTATCACATACAACCTTTCCTTACGAAAACTGGTAAGGAAACTTGTTTTGACATCCATCTTCCAGATTTCATAAATGCAGCTAATGCTAACATGATTCCGACGGACTTAAGCATCGCTACGGATGAGAAAATCTCATCGTAGTCAACTCCTTGAACTTGTGAAAATACTCTTTGCCACAAGTCGAGCTTCATAGACGGTAACCTTACCTTCCACGTCCGTCTTCTTCTTAAAGATCCATTTATCTCAATGGCTTGCCGATCATCGGGCAAGTTCACCAAAGTCCATGCTTTGTTCTGATACATGGATCCTATCTCGGATTTCATGGCTTCTAACCATTTGTCGGAATATGGGCCCACCATCGCTTCTCCATAGCTCGCAGGTTCATTGTTGTCTAGCAACATGACTTCCAAGACAGGATCACGTACTACTCTGAAGTAGTACGCATCCTCGTCGTCCTACGAGGTTTGGTAGTGACTTGATCCGAAGTTTCATGATCACTATCATAAGCTTCCACTTCAATTGGTGTAGGTGCCACAGGAACAACTTCCTGTGCCCGGCTACACACTAGTTGAAGTCATGGTTCAATAACCTCATCAAGTCTCCACCATCCTCCCACTCAATTCTTTCGAGAGAAACTTTTCCTCGAGAAAGGACCCGTTTCTAGAAGCAATTACTTTTGCTTCCAGATCTGAAATAGGAGGTATACCCAACTGTTTTGGGTATTCTATGAAGATGCATTTATCCGCTTTGGGTTCGAGCTTATCAGCCTGAAACTTTTTCACATAAGCATCGCAGCCCCAAACTTTTATGAAACGACAGCTTAGGTTTCTCTAAACCATAGTTCATACGGTGTCGTCTCAACGGAATTGCGTGGTGCCCTATTTAAAGTGAATGCGGTTGTCTCTAATGCCTAACCCATAAACGATAGTTGCAATTCGATAAGAGACATCATGGTATGCACCATATCCAATAGGGTGCAGTTATGATATTCGGACACACCATCACACTGTGGTGTTCCAGGCGGTATTAATTGTGTAACACTTTCCACAATGTCTTAATTGTGTGCCAAACTCGTAACTCAGATACTCATCTCTATGATCATATCACAGACATTTTATCCTCTTGTCACGACGATCTTCAACTTCACTCTAAATTACTTGAACCTTTCAATAATTCAGACTTGTGTTTCATCAAGTAAATACACTCTGCATCTACTCAAATCATCTGTGAAGTAAGAACATAACGATATCCACTGCATGCCTCAGCACTCATTGGACTGCATACATCAAAATGTATTACTTCCAACAAGTTGCTCTCTTGTTCCATCTTACTGAAAACGAGGCCTTTCAGTCATCTTGCCCATGTGGTATGATTTGCATGTCTCAAGTGATTCAAAATCAAGTGAGTCCAAACGATCCATCTGCATGGAGTTTCTTCACGCATATATACCAATAGACATGGTTCGCATGTCTCAATCCTTTAAAAAACGAGTGAGTCCAAAGATCCATCTACATGGAGCTTCTTCATGCGTTCTATACCAATATGACTCAAATGGCAGTGCCACAAGTATGTGGTACTATCATTACTATTTTATATCTTTTGGCACGAACATGTGTATCACTGCGATCGAGATTCATTTTAGGTGCAAGACCATTGAAGGTATTATTCAAATAAACAGAGTAACCATTATTCTCCTTAAATGAACAACCGTATTGCGATAAACATAATCCAATCATGTTTATGCTCAACGCAAACACCAAATAACAATTATTTAGGTTTAACACCAATCTCGATGTTAGAGGGAGCATGCAATGCTTGATCACATCAATCCTTGGAAACACTTCCAACACATATCATCATCTCACCTTTAGCTAGTCTCCGTTTATTCCGCAGCTTTTATTTCGAGTTACTAACACTTTGCAACCGAACCGGTATCTAATACCCTGGTGCTGCTAGGAGTACTAGTAAACTACACATTCATATAATGTATATCCAATATACTTCTGTCGACCTTGCCTGCCTTCTCATCTACCAAGTATCTAGGGTAGTTCTGCTTCAGTGACCGTTCCCCTCATTACAGAAGCACTTAGTCTCGGGTTTGGGTTCAACCTTGGGATTCTCCACTAGAGCAGCAAATGATTTGCTGTTTCATGAAGTATCCCTTTTGCCCTTGCCCTTCTAGAAACTAGTGGTTTTACTAACCATCAACAATTGATGCTCCTTCTTGATTTCTACTTTCGTGGTGTCAAACATCGCGAGTTGCTCAAGGATCATCATGTCTATCCCTGATATGTTATAGTTCATCACGAAGCTCTAATAGCTTGGTGGCAGTGACTATGGAGAACCATCACTATCTCATCTGGAAGATTAACTCCCACTCGATTCAAGCGATTGTGGTACTCAGACAATCTGAGCACATGCTCAACGATTGAGCTTTTCTCCCTTAGTTTGCAGGCTTAAGAAACTTGTCAGGGGTCTCATACCTCTTGACGTGGGCACTAGTCTGAAATCCCAATTTCAGTCTTCGGAACATCTCATATGTTCTGCGACGTTTCAAAACATCTTTGGTGCCACAATTCTAAACCGTTAGCATTACGCACTGAACTTTCACGTAGTCATCAAAACATGTATGTCAGATGTTTCGCAACATCTACAGACGACGCTGAGGTTCAGCACACCGAGCGGTGCATTAAGGACATAAGCCTTCCGTGCAGCAATGAGGACAATCCTCAGTTTACGGACCCAGTCCGCATAATTGCTACTATCAACTTTCAACTAAATTTTCTCTAGGAACATATCTTAAACAATAGAACTAAAGCGTAAGCTATGACATAATTTGCAAAGACCTTTTGACTATGTTCATGATAATTGAGTTCATCTAATTAATGAACTCCCACTCAGATAGACATCCCTCTAGTCTTCTAAGTGATACATGATCCGAGTCAAACTAGGCCGTGTCCGATCATCACGTGAGACGGACTAGTCATCATCGGTGAACATCTCCATGTTGATCGCATCTACTATACGACTCATGTTCGACCTTTCGATCTCTTGTGTTCCGAGGCCATGTCTGTAAATGCTAGGCTCGTCAAGTCAACCTAAGTGTTTTGCATGTGTTCCGAGGCCATGTCTGTAAATGTTAGGCTCGACAACACCCGTTGTATGCGAACGTTAGAATCTATCACACCCGATCATCACGTGGTGCTTCGAAACAACGAACCTTCGCAACGGTGCATAGTTAGGGGGAACACGTCTCTTGAAATTTTAGTGAGGGATCATCTTATTTATGCTACTGTCGTTCTAAGCAAATAAGATGTAAACATGACAAACATCACATGCAAATCATAAAGTGACGTGATATGGCCAATATCATCCTGCGCCTCTGATCTCCATCTTCGAGGCGCGACATGATCACCTTCGTCATCGGCATGACACCATGATCTCCATCATTGTGTCTTCATGAAGTTGTCTCGCCAACTATTACTTCTACTACTATGGCTAACGGTTAGCAATAAAGTAAAGTAATTACATGGCGTTTTCATTGACACGCAGGTCATACAATAAATTAAGACAACTCCTATGGCTCCTGCCGGTTGTCATACTCATCGACATGCAAGTCGTGATTCCTATTACAAGAACATGATCAATCTCATACATCACATATATCATTCATCACATCCTTTTGGCCATATCACATCACATAGCATACACTGCAAAAACAAGTTAGACGTCCTCTAATTGTTGTTGCATGTTTTACGTGGCTGCTATGGGATTCTAGCAAGAACGTTTCTTACCTACGCAAAAGCCACAACGTGATATGCCAATTTCTATTTACCCTTCATAAGGACCCTTTTCATCGAATCCGATCCGACTAAAGTGGGAGAGATAGACACCCGCTAGCCACCTTATGCAACTAGTGCATGTCAGTCGGTGGAACCTGTCTCACGTAAGTGTACGTGTAAGGTCGGTCCGGGCCGCTTCATCCCACGATGCCGCCGAATCAAGATAAGACTAGTAACGGCAAGTAAATTGACAAAATCGACGCCCACAACTACTTTGTGTTCTACTCGTGCATAGAAACTACGCATAAACCTAGCTCATGATGCCACCGTTGGGAAACGTAGCAGAAATTCAAAATTTTCTACGCATCACCAAGATCAATCTATGGAGTAATCTAGCAACGAGGGGAAGGGGAGTGCATCTACATACCCTTGTAGATCGTGATGCGGAAGCGTTGAAAGAACGCGGATGAAGGAATCGTACTCGTAGCGATTCAGATCGCGGTTGATTCCGATCTAAGCGTCGAACCACGGCGCCTCCGCGTTCAACACACGTGCAGCCCGGTGACGTCTCCCACGCCTTGATCCAGCAAGGAGAGAGGGAGAGGTTGGGAAGACTCCATCCAGCAGCAGCACGACGGCATGGTGGTGATGGAGGAGCGTGTAACTCCTGCAGGGCTTCGCCAAGCACCGCGGGAGAGGAGGAGGAAGAGGGGTAGGGCTGCGCCAAGAGAGAGATCATCTCGTGTGTTTGCAGCCCCAAATACCTCAAGTATATATAGGGGAAGGGGAGGGGCTGCGCCCCCATCTAGGGTTCCCTCCCCAGGGGTGGCGGCAGCCCCCAAAACCCATCTAGGGTGCGGCCAAGGGGAAAAGAGAGGGGAGCGCTCCTAGGGTGGGCCTTAAGGCCCATCTGGACCTAGGGTTTGCCCCCTCCCACTCTCCCTGCGCCTTGGGCCTTGGTGGGGGGGCCGCACCAGCCCACCTGGAGCTGGTCCCCTCCCGCACTTGGCCCACGCAGCCTTCTGGGGCTGGTGGCCCCACTTGGTGGACCCCCGGGACCCTCCCGGTGGTCCCCGTACATTACCGATAGCACCCGAAACTCTTCCGGTGACCAAAACGGGACTTCCCATATATAAATCTTTACCTCCGGACCATTCCGGAACTCCTCGTGATGTCTGGGATCTCATCCAGGACTCCGAACAACATTGGGTAACCACGTATATCTATTCCCTATAACCCTAGCGTCATCGAACCTTAAGTGTGTAGACCCTACGGGTTCGGGAACCATGCAGACATGACCGAGACGTTCTCCGGCCAATAACCAACAGCGGGATCTGGATACCCATGTTGGCTCCCACATGTTCCACGATGATATCGTCGGATGAACCACGATGTCGGGGATTCAATCAATCCCGTATACAATTCCCTTTGTCAATCGGTATGTTACTTGCCCGAGATTCGATCGTCGGTATCCCGATACCTTGTTCAACCTCGTTACCGGCAAGTCTCTTTACTCGTTCCGTAACACATCATCCCGTGATCAACTCCTTGGTCACATTGTGCACATTATGATGATGTCCTACCGAGTGGGCCCAGAGATACCTCTCCGTTTACACGGAGTGACAAATCCCAGTCTCGATTCGTGCCAACCCAACAGACACTTTCAGAGATACCTGTAGTGCACCTTTATAGCCACCCAGTTACGTTGTGACGTTTGGTACACCCAAAGCATTCCTACGGTATCCGGGAGTTGCACAATCTCATGGTCTAAGGAAATGATACTTGACATTAGAAAAGCTCTTAGCAAACGAACTACACGATCTTGTGCTAGGCTTAGGATTGGGTCTTGTCCATCACATCATCTCCTAATGATGTGATCCCGTTATCAACGACATCCAATGTCCATGGTCAGGAAACCGTAACCATCTATTGATCAACGAGCTAGTCAACTAGAGGCTTACTAGGGACATGGTGTTGTCTATGTATCCACACATGTATCTGAGTTTCCTATCAATACAATTCTAGCATGGATAATAAACGATTATCATGAACAAGGAAATATAATAATAACCAATTTGTTATTGCCTCTAGGGCATATTTCCAACACCTTGACCCTGGCCTTGAGCTTTTTTCGGGCGGCTTGCTGCTGGACAGCCTTCTCCTCAGCTTCACCCAGGGCCTTTTTTAGGGCCTCGACCTCGGTTGCAGCTCCTGCACATATCACGACACTAAGGTCAATATACAGTGCTTATTCTTGCCGAACACACATCAAGTCGTCATTCACCTTGCTTCTCCTGGAGCCGAATCTTAACCTCACCGAGCTCGTTCTCAGTCCGCTCCAGCCTCTGCTTCAGTTCAGAGACTTCGGCAGCATGCGAGGTTGCGGCCAGCAGTGACGCCTGCTTATTAACACATATTAAGTTAGTCTCCTATAACAAAGGATTGATCCTCTGTCTGGTTCTTCCTATCGAATACCGGACAGTGTCTCAGGGGCTACTGACTACATGGGGTTTTTCTCTTTCTACGTCACTTACCTCGAAACCTGTTAACAAGTTGCTCCAGGCTTCATTCAGTCCACTCTTAGCGGACGGAATCTTCTCGATCACCGCACGCATAAGGACACGGTGCTCGTCCACGACGGAGGCGCCTCATAGCGCCTCCATCAGGTTATCCGGCCCCCTGGATGGACAGGGGCCACCGGTGGAAGCGGCGCACCCCCTCCTTCAAAGGGGGCTGCTCGCCCGACTCCGGAGCCATATGGGTCTCCGGAATCGTATTCGGCTGAGGGCCGAACTGGATGCGGCCCTCTTCGCCAGTCTCCATGGTGATCGGCTCCCCCATGTGTCCGGCAATGGAGGTCTCGCCTTGTGGCGCCTCCCGGACAGCGTCCTGGGCTCCCCCCGGTTTGGAGCGGCCCTCCGGGACAACACTTCGGTGTCATCCCTGGCCCCGGGGGAATAAGCAGGCGGTGGCGACATGCTTGCCATCTCCTACGGAGCCAACGAACCTCCAGATGAGGATCGTTGGATAAGGTTGCGGGCCGGACTGCAATAGTACAATTAACTATGTCAAGATAATGGAGAGAAAGGGCCGGATGTGCGCACGAGCGAGCCATGTCACTTACGATGCGGCCTGGGGTTTAGTGCGGGGGCGTCGTTCCGGACTGCTGTCAACGTCCCACGCGGTGTTGACCACTGGGACGCCCTTCCCCTTCTTGGGCGTTTCTGCCTCCAGATGCGCCGAAGCCGCCCTCTTCTTCTTCCTCTCCTCAGGGGGAGGGTTGTTTTCCTCCTCCTCCTCCTCTTCCTCGTCATTGTCCTAGGGACAGAGGAATGAGCTTCGTCATCTTCGGACGTCACGTCCGAAGTGCCCTTGCGGCGGGGGCCACTCTTGGCCCCCTTGGCCTTCTTCTCTGGCGCCTTATATGGCGCCGGCACCAGCATCTTCGCTAGATGCGGGATGAGTGGTTCTTCAGGTAGCGGAGCCGTACACTGGATCCGCTTCGCCCTCTCCATCCAGTCCTGAAAAAGCAATAATAAAAGCTCAGGCATCACCCTTGAAACAAACAAGCAGGGAATACATTAAAAAAGACATACCTCACTGGCGAGATGCTTAGCATCGTGCCCGTGATCTGAATCCGCGGCCAGCGGTTTCTCGTTGCCCTTAAAGAGCAACTTCCATGCGTCTTCGTGAGTAGTCTCGAAGAGCCTCACCAAGGTCTGGTGCTTCTTAGGATTGAACTCCCACAAAGGGCGGCTTCGGCGCTGGCACGGGAGAATCCGGCGAACTAACATCACCTGGATTACATCAACGAGCTTGACGGTCTTGGTTATCATGCTTTGAACATACGTCTGCAGCGCTATCAGCTCATCAGGCGAACACCAGTCCGGACTCCTCTCGACCCAGGAGGTGAGTCGCATGGGAGCACCGGAGCGGAATCCGTCAACGGCGGCCCAGGTGGTGCCGCGGGGTTCTGTGATATAGAACCACTGCCTCTGCCACTCCTTTACTGTATCCACGAAAGTGCCTTTCGGCCAGGAGACGTTGGGAAGCTTACTCACCATGGCTCCTCCGCACTCCGCGTGCTGGCCGTCCACCACCTTCGGCTTCACGTTGAAGATCTTGAGCCACAACCCGAAGTGGGGATGGATGCGGAGGAAGGCCTCGCACACGACGATAAACGCCGAGATGTTGAGGAAGGAATTTGGGGACATATCATGGAAATCTATCCCGTAGTAATACATCAGCCCGCGGACGAAAGGGTGGAGTGGAAACCCTACCCCGCGGAAGAAATGTGGGATGAATACTACCCTCTCGGTGGGCTTCGGCGTGGGGACGACTTGTCCCACGGCCGGTAGACGGTGGGCGATCTCCTTCGCCAAATATCCGGCCGCCCGAAGCTCGGTAATGTCCTCCTCCTTGACGGAGGATACCATCCACTTGCCCTAACCTCCGGATCCGGACATGGTTGCTTGAGTGGAAAGGAGATGATAACTTGGGCGCTGGAGCTAAAGATTGGAGAGGCGGAGACCGAGAGAAGGCGTGAGAGAGGAAGAGGGAATCCTTATCCCCTTATAAAGGCCCAGAATATCAAGCGCCTCCTCATTCACCTTAAGATCGCCTATTCCCAAGTACCATATAAACGGCACGGTTGGATTACCCATACCCGCATTGATGAGAATCCCGCAATAAGGGGACACGATCTCTGCTTTGACAAGACGTGCCAATGGCAACCGCGTCTCGGAACATGGGGCGTCGAACACAAAAACAGTTTGGAATTATGACCGGTCAGATGTAATGTCGTGCTGTAAAAAAGTTGTCAGCAGATGGAACTCGTGTAAAAATATATTCTCTCTGCGGTTGTGTATGGTGTGTGACAGGTCCAGATACAATCATCGCATCCGAAGACTATCCTGCAGTTCGGAAAAAGGGAACCCGCCTTGCAATGCCGAAGACAATCTGCGCGCCGAACTCCTCGTCATTGAAGCCAGGTTCAGGGGCTACTGAGGGAGTCCTGGACTAAGGGGTCCTCGGGCGTCCGGCCTGTTATCCATTGGGCCGGATTGATGGGCCGTGAAGACATGAATGCCGAAGACTGTACCCGTGTCCGGATTGGACTCTCCTTGGCGTGGAAGGCAAGCTTGGCGACTAACTACGAAGTTTCCTTCTTATTTAACCGACTCCATGTAACCCTAGATTCCCCCGGTGTCTATATAAACTGAAGGGGTTAGTCCGGATAGGAGATACTCATTACCATAGTCATACAGGCTAGACTTCTAGGGTTTAGCCATTACGATCTCGTGGTAGATCAACTCTTGTAATACTCATATTCATCAAGATCAATCAAGCAGGAAGTAGGGTATTACCTCCATAGAGAGGGCCCGAACCTTGGTAAACATCGTGTCCCCCGTCTCCTGTTACCATCGATCCTAGACGCACAGTTCGGGACCCCCTACCCGAGATCCACCGGTTTTGACACCGACACCTACACCGTTCTTCTTGATGTTCCCCTTCTTCCCTTTGCCCTTTTCTTGAAACTAGTGGTCTTGTCAACCATCAACACTTGATGTTTTTCTTGATTTCTACATTCGTCGATATCAGCATCGCGAAGAGCTCGGGAATTACTTTCGTCATCCCTTGCATATTATAGTCCAGCGTGAAGTTCTAGTAACTTGGTGATAGTGACTAGAGAACTTTGTCAATTACTATCTTATCTGGAAGATTAACTCCCACTTGATTCAAGCAATTGTAGTACCCATACAAACTGAGCACATGCTCACCGGTTGAGCTATTCTCCTCCATCTTGTAGGCAAAGTACTTGTCAAAGGTCTCATACCTTTCGACATGGGCATGAGTCTGAAATACTAATTTCAACTCTTGGAACATCTCATATGCTTCGTGGCATTTCAAAAACGTCTTTGAAGCCCCGATTCTAAGCCATAAAGCATGGTGCACTAAACTATCAAGTAGTCATCATATCAAGCTTGCCAAACATTCATAACGTCTGCATTTGCTCCTGTAATCAGTCTGTCACCTAGCGGTGCATCAAGGACATAATTCTTCTGTGCAGCAATGAGGATAATCCTCAGATCACGGATGCAATCCACATCATTGCTACTAACATCCTTCAACTTAGTTTTCTCTAGGAACATATCAAAAATAAAATAGGGCAGCTAAATGCGAGCTATTGATCTACAACATAGACATGCTAATACTACAAGGACTAAGTTCATGATAAATTAAAGTTTAATTAATCATATTACTTAAGAACTCCCACTTAGAGAGACATCCCTCTAATCATCTAAGTGATCACGTGATCCATATCAACTAAACCATGTCCGATCATCACGTGAGATGGAGTAGTTTTCAATGGTGAAATCACTATGTTGATCATATCTTCTATATGATTCACGCTCGACCTTTCAGTCTGCAGTGTTCCGAGGCCATATCTGCATATGCTAGGCTCGTCAAGTTTAACCCGAGTATTCTGCATGTGCAAAACTGGCTTGCACCCGTTGTATGTGAACGTAGAGCTTATCACACCAGATCATCACGTGGTGTCTCAGCACGAAGAACTATCGCAAAGGTGCATACTCAGGGAGAACACTTGTACCTTGAAATTTAGTGAGAGATCATCTTATAATGCTACCGTCGATCTAAGCAAAATAAGATGCATAAAGGATAAATATCACATGCAATCAATATAAGTGATATGATATGGCCATCATCATCTTGTGCCTTTGATCTCCATCTCTAAAGCACCGTCATGATCACCATCGTCACCGGCGCGACACCTTGATCTCCATCGTAGCGTCGTTGTCATCTCGCCAACTATTGCTTCTACGACTATCGCTACCGCTTAGTGATAAAGTAAAGCAATTACATGGCGACTGCGTTTCATACAATAAAGCGACAACCATATGGCTCCTGCCAGTTGCCGATAACTTTGTTACAAAACATGATCATCTCATACAATAAAATTTAGCATCATGTCTTGACCATATCACATCACAACATGCCCTGCAAAAACAAGTTAGACGTCCTCTACTTTGTTGTTGCAAGTTTTACGTGGCTGCTACGGGCTGAGCAAGAACCGTTCTTACCTACGCATCAAAACCACAACGATATTTCGTCAAGTATGTGCTGTTTTAACCTTCACAAGGAATGTGCGTAGCCACACTCGATTCAAATAAAGTTGGAGAAACTGACACCCGCCAGCCACCTGTGTGCGAAGCACGTCGGTAGAACCAGTCTCGCCTAAGCGTACACGTAATGTCGGTCCGGGCCACTTCATCCAACAATACCGCCGAATCCAAGTATGACATGCTGGTAAGCAGTATGACTTGTATCGCCCACAACTCACTTGTGTTTTACTCGTGCATATAACATCTACGCATAAACCTGGCTCGGATGCCACTGTTGGGAAACATAGTAATTTCAAAAATATTCCTACGCACACGCAAGATCATGGTGATGCATAGCAACGAGAGGGGAGAGTGTTGTCCACGTACCCTCGTAGACTGTAAGTGGAAGCGTTATGACAACGCGGTTGATGTAGTCGTACGTCTTCACGATTGACCTATCCTAGTACCGAATGTACGGCACCTCCGCGATCTGCACACGTTCAGCTCGGTGACGTCCCATGAACTCACGATCTAGTAGAGCTTCAAGGGAGAGTTCCGTCAGCACGACGG
Organism: Triticum aestivum; assembly: GCF_018294505.1. Lineage (NCBI taxonomy): Eukaryota > Viridiplantae > Streptophyta > Magnoliopsida > Poales > Poaceae > Triticum > Triticum aestivum. The sequence goes on along the minus strand of NC_057796.1, from coordinate 372,052,651 downwards.
CGTGATGATGGTGATGATGATGCTACCAACGCAGGGCTTCGCCTAAGCACCGCTACGATATGACCAAGGTGGATTATGGTGGAGGGGGCACCGCACACGGCTAAAAGATCAATGATCAACTTGTGTGTCTATGGGGTGCCCCCCGCCCCCGTATATAAAGGAGTCGAGGAGGGGCCTGGCCTCCTAGGCGCTCCCCAAGGGGAGTCCTAGTCCCACCGGGAGTAGGTTTCCACCCCTTCCAAGAGTAGGAGTAGGAGGGAAGGAAGGAGGAGAGAGGGGGAAGGAAAAAGGGGGGCGCCGCCCCTCCTTCCTTGTCCAATTCGGACTAGAGGGGGAGGGGGCACATGGCCTGCCTTGGCCGCCCCTCCTCTTCTCCACTAAGGCCCATGAGGCCCATTACACTCCCCGGGGGGTTCCGGTAACCCCCCGGTACTCCGGTATTTGTCCGAACTTACCCGAAACCCTTCACAAGTCCAAACATAGTCATCCAATATATCGATCTTTATGTCTCAACCATTTAGAGACTCCTCGTCATGTCCGTGATCATATCCGGCACTCCGAACTACCTTCGGTACATCAAAACACATAAACTCATATTACCGATCGCCATCAAACGTTAAGCGTGCGGCCCCTTCGGGTTCGAGAACTATGTAGACATGACCGAGACTCATCTTCGGTCAATAACCAATAGCGGAACCTGGATGCTCATATTGGTTCCTACATATTCTACAAATATCTTTATCGGTCAAACCACATAACAACATACATTGTTCCCTTTGTCATCGGTATGTTACTTGCCCGAGATTCGATCGTCGGTATCTCAATACCTAGTTCAATCTCGTTACCGGCAAGCCTCTTTACTCGTTCCGTAGTGCATCATCCCGTAACTAACTCATTAGTTACATTGCTTGCAAGGCTTATAGTGAAATCCTAATCTTGATCTATGCCAACTCAACAAGTACCATCGGAGACACCTGTAGAGCACCTTTATAATCACCCAGTTACGTTGTGACATTTGGTAGCACACAAGGTGTTCCTCCGGTATTCAGGAGTTGTATAATCTCATAGTCATATGAACATTTATAAGTCATGAAGAAAGCAATAGCAATATACTAAACAATCAAATGCTAAGCTAACGGAATGGGTCAAGTCAATCACATCATTCTCTAATGATGTGATCGCGTTAATCAAATGACAACTCATGTCTATGGCTAGGAAACTTAACCATCTTTGACTCAACGAGCTAGTCAAGTAGAGGCATACTAGTGACACTCTGTTTGTCTATGTATTCACACATGTACTCAGATTCCGGTTAATACAATTCTAGCATGAATAATAAACATTTATCATGATATAATGAAATATAAATAACAACTTTATTATTGCCTCTAGGGCATATTTCCTTCAAGTATCCTGTCAATTTATCCCATTTCAGATTGGCAAATAAAGAGACAGTTTAAATAATAGTAGAATGATATGACATTGTTCATTGTTAAGACATTGCAGAATATGACATTGTGTTGTAGTGGGTAGGTTCACCACACCACTGGATTACGGATCAAGAACAAAAGCATACATGCAGTGCAAAAGAAGATCACTTGCTCTGTATAGTTTAATTTACATGGTATGAAGAAGGAACTTGGTCGTACAACTGAAAACTTAAATTGAGAAGGACAAACTTTTGTTTATGAACTACATAATAAACTTTAAACATGCAATTTGATGCAAACACCAAAAATAAACAGCTGTTGCAGTCATGCCTAACCAAATATACACAAGAAAGTTTGAAGGCTTGAGAAGGACAAACTTACATTAGTGGTGAAGACAGGCTCTATAAAGCCCTTGTCCATGCTGATGGGGGGGGGGGACAATTCAAGAAGTTTACCACATAGTTTTCTTCATAAACATTGCCTTTATTCTACATTTTGTTAAGAGTAAATATAGATGTGATAATATACGAAAAAATGGAGAATATTTAAGATAAGATGAAGAGTGATGCTACATAACCAAGTAGCTATAAATGTAAGTACATCGATACAGGCAAAAGGTACAGCCAAGAGCAATGCAGAGCTAAACTTCTTCAGTACCATCGGTGTGATCCAACCTTATGGTAAGAATAAATATAGATCTGATGTATAGAAAATGGAGGACAAAGGAAAATAAGCTGCAGAGTGATGGTACATGAACAACTAGCTGTCAATATAAGTACACTGATAAAGGACAGCAGGTACTTACAAGAACAATGCAGAGCTAAAAAATTTCATTGGCATTGGATATATTCTACACTAATGTAACCATTCATACAGATCAGATAATTTGGAGCAAACAATTGATAAGCAAGCTATCATGCATACTGCTGTCACATAATGAACCGGATATGAATGCAAGTACAGTGATACAGGACAACAGGTACTAACAAGAGCAAAGCAGCGGGCAGCATATTTGTGATATCCCGTCATCCTTTTCAAACCAGAATTCTTCTGCGAGCAGATTTCCTACAAAAGAGATCCGTAAGGCACATGCAGAAAAGTAGAAGTTCAAATTGTCATGTGATATAATGACAGTACCTCATCCTGGGAACGATACCCGTGCATAACAAGGTTTTTCCATTCAATGTCTTCAAAATTTAGCACAGGAGACTTCATCGAAAATTCGTTTATAAACTTTCCATCAAAGTGTGATTTCCTCAAGTAACACCGACACTGCTGCAATGCTTCCTTGAAAAGCGCAAGCAAGCTTTGCTCGTCATGACTATCCAGATTGACCCTCGCCTACTTACAACAATGTAATGTAAATCATTGATGTGTTCAATCAGCAGAAAACAGGAAAATAATCACCATGAATAATAGCACTTACACGTAAGTGGGACAGGAAGATGCGAAAATGATGTTTGTCTTCACTATAATCTTCCCATGATGGGAATATATGCACGTAGTCCCTAACAACATTGAAAGCATTGTCTTTTAAACTGGGAATAACTGGAATGGGGTTCCAATCTGCAGGAATTGGCTGTCTCTGCAGTTGGGATAGGTCTTTGGCCGGTGGACTTGCTGTACTTTTTGCTGGAGTGGGATTTTTCTGTGGTACGGCTGGTGCTATGGCAACTGAAATCGGCATAACTTTTGCTGGAGTGCAGGTCCTGTGTGGTGGGGCTAGTGGTGTGGCCAATGAAGTATGGGTACAGTCTGCTGGAGTCGGTCCTACATTTTGTGTCACTGGTTGTAGAGCCAATATAAGTGGGGTGCTGTCTGATTTCTCCGGCACCACCATGTTTTTCAAGGACTTTGCTGATGCTCCTTCAGGTTCGGCAATCACCCTCTTCCTTTTTGATGTCTGATGCACAAGAACAACATTTGAGTGGAAAAACATGGTATGATGACAGATGAAATATGTATTGATAATGGATGGGCATGGCATCTTGACCTATATGATGAGTAAACTAAGCATATGGCGGTGCAACAAAGTAGAAGAAATGCAAGACACGTTATGCAAGATACGCGCAATCAATAAAACCTTGCCAAATTAAAACATGCACCTTGATGGGTGAACAGGACATGCCATCTGCCTTTGACTCCTCGAGGTCAGAATAGTCATTAGGATCATATTCTGAACAAGAATCTACATGTGGGGAGCGTATGAGTTTCATTACATCCAGAATGGCACTCAATGCCTTGGTGCCAATTTTGTAAGTCGTTGTAGTGTTCCACAATATTCTTCTGATGCGCGGATTCTGATATTCACTGTGATTACGTATAATATCTGAGAAGCATGAAAACATAAATAGTAGTGAGATTATCTTTGTAATGTAGAGGATATTCTAATATAGGGGCGCCCTGTAAACCCTTGTGTGCTATCACTGGATTCTGATGAGAGATCCCATGTGTGCTGTAATATGGTGCGTGCATTAATATAATCTAGCACAAGTACACAAAAAAATAGGCTCCAGAAGTAAGGATAGTTGGCAGATGATAGGTTCATAATATACTGTATAGAGAGTTTATTGCCAAACCATGATAACAAGAGCACACAACAACTAGGCAGATCGTAGTGTACATAAAAGGGGTACACCATAACCAGAATATATAAATTGGGAAAGTGGAACTGGCTGGAAAATACGGTGTTGTATTGCCACTACTAATTGAAAGCCTATCTATCATGTATAGGCTTGCAGATGTCCCTGCTCCCCTTCCTGACAAGGAACATACTGTACGTACTAAATACAGAATAACAAAAGAGGAACATGTTAAAGAACAGAAGAGGAAGCATATTCTTGAGGTTCTGCTTCTTTGCATACAATGTTGCTTGCCCACTCATGATGAATCACATCGCCCAAAGAAATGCAATTCCATGTTGTCTCTCTATATGTGGCCAGATGCATTTGGAAAATCAAGTGGGAGCATTACCTGACCAATTAAATGTGTGTCTGTTAACCAATCAGTATCATATCACAATTCGTATATGAAGAAGTAAGCTTTGGACTTATGATTGGTGTATTGTTTAGCTTCAAGAGTGGAATGCTACTAGTGCGACACAAAGCAGCTACACAGATCATAGTGTAAATATAACAGGAAAATCGTAAGCATCACAAGTAAAATCAGCAAAGTGGAACTTGCTGGAAAATATAGGCTACTATTGCCGGTACGGCTAGGAAGGCTTCGGATACCAGCTCTCTTCAACTGAAGGTGCGGTAGTGTTAATATTAGTGTAACTCTCAAAGGCGACATAGCTCCCCGCATTTCCTTGCTAATCTTATAGGATTCAAGTGGGCAGGCCACTACAATTCCTATTCCTATGTTTACAAAACCTACGAATCAAAGAGGCCTGAAGAGTTGAAAGTGTCCATCACAACCGACCGAATAGACCTCCACACTGCAGATGTCCCTGCTTCTCTTCACTACAAGGAACATACTGTACTACTATCATACTCCCTCCGTTACAAAATATAAGTCTTTGTAGAGATTTCCACTATGGATCACATACAGATGTATACAAATATATTTTAGAGTGTAGATTCACTCATTTTGCTCCATATATAGTCCATGGTGGAATCTATACAAAAACATGTATTTAGGAATGGAGAGAGTAATTATTAAAGAAGAGCGGAAGAGGAACACATTGGGGAACGTAGTAATTTAAAAAAAATTCCTATGCACACGCTAGATCATGGTGATGCATAGCAACGAGCGGGAGAGTGTTGTCCACGTACCCTCGTAGACCGTAAGCGGAAGCGTTTTATCAACGCGGTTGTTGTAGTCGTACGTCTTCATGATCCGACCGATCGATGTACCGAACGCACGGCACCTCCGAGTTGAGCACACGTTCAACTTCATGACGTCCCTTGTACTCTTGATCCAGTTGAGGCCGAGGGAGAGTTCCGTCAGCACGACGACGTGGTAATGCTGATGATGAAGTTACCGACGCAGGGCTTCGCCTAAGCACTACGACGATATGACCGAGGTGTGTAACTGTGGAGGGGGGCACCGCACACGGCTAAGAAATCAACTTGTGTGTCTATGGGGTGCCCCCTGGCCACGTATATAAAGGATGGAGGGAGGAGGAGGCCTGCCCTCATAGGGCGCGCCCAAAGTGTGGAGTCCTACTAGGACTCCCTTGTCCTAGTAGGATTCCACCTCCCATATGGAATAGGAAAAGGGGAAGGGAGAAGGAGAAGGAAGAAAGGGGGCGCCCCCTTTCCCTAGTCCAATTCAGACCAGTCCATGGGGAAGGGGCGCGGCCACCCTTGAGGCCTTTCTCTCCTTTCCCGTATGGCCTATTAAGGCCCAATACGAATTCCCGTAACTCTCCGGTACTCCAAAAAATACCCGAATAACTCGGAACCTTTCCGATGTCCGAATATAGCCTTCCAATATATCGATCTTTACGTCTCAACCATTTCGAGACTCCTCGTCATGTCCATGATCTCATCCGGGACCCCGAACTATCTTCGGTCATCAAATCACACAACTCTTTAATACAAATCATCATCAAACGTTAAGCGTGCGGACTATACGGGTTCGAGAACTATGTAGACATGACCGAGACACATCTCAAGTCAATAACCAATAGCGGAAGCTGTATGCTCATATTGGCTCCCATATATTCTACGAAGATCTTTCTTGGTCAAACCACATAACAACATACGTTGTTCCCTTTGTCATCGCTATGTTACTTGCCCGACATTTGATCGTCGGTATCTCAATACCTAGTTCAATCTCGTTACCGGCAAGTATCTTTACTCGTTCTGTAATACATCGTCCCGCAACTAACTCATTGGTCACATTGCTTGCAAGGCTTATAGTGATGTGCATTATCGAGAGGGCCCAGAGATACCTCTCTGACAATCGGAGTGACAAATCCTAATCTCGATCTATGACAACTCCACAAGTACCATCGGAGACACCTTTAGAGCACCTTTATGATCACCCAGTTACGTTGTGACGTTTGGTAACGCACAAAGTGTTCCTCCTGTATTCGGGAGTTGCATAATCTCATAGTCATAGGAACATGTATAAGTTATGAAGAAAGCAATAGCAACAAACTAAACGATCATAGTGCTAAGCTAACAGATGGGTCATGTCAATCACATCATTCTCTAATGATGTGATCCCGTTCATCAAATGGCAACTCATGTCAATGGCTAGGAAACTTCACCATCTTTGATCAACGAGCTAGTCAAGTAGAGGCATACTAGTGACACTGTTTGTCTATGTATTCACACATGTACTAAGTTTTCGGTTAATACAATTCTATCATGAATAATAAACATTTATCATGAAATAAGGAAATAAATAATAACTTTATTATTGCCTCTAGGGCATATTTCCTTCAGTCTCCCACTCGCACTAGAGTCAATAATCTAGTTCACATCGCCATGTGATTTAACACCAATAGTTCACATCACCATGTGATTAACACCCATAGTTCACATCGTCATGTGACCAATACCCAAAGGGTTTACTAGATTCAATAATCTAGTTCACATCGCTATGTGATTAACACCCATAGAGTACTAAGGTGTGATCATGTTTTGCTTGTGAGAGAAGTTTAGTCAACGGGTCTGCCACATTCAGAGCCGTATGTATTTTGCAAATATTCTATGTCTACAATGCTCTGCACGTAGCTACTCTAGCTATATGCTCCCACTTTGAATATGTATCCAGATCGAGACTCAGAGTCATCCAGATCGGTGTCAAAGCTTGCATCGACGTAACTCTTTACGACGAACTCTTTATCACCTCCATAACCGAGAAATATTTCCTTAGTCCTCTAAGGATAATTTTGACCAACGTCCAGTGATCTACTCCTAGATCACTATTGTACTCCCTTGCGAAACTCAGGGCAGGGTATACAATAGGTCTGGTACATAGCATGGCATACTTTATAGAGCCTATGGCTGAGGCATAGGGAATGACTTTCATTCTCTCTCGATCTTCTGCCGTGGTCGGGTTTTTAGTCTTTACTCAACTTCACACCTTGCAATATAGGCAAGAACTCCTTCTTTGACTGTTCCATTTTGAACTACTTCAAAATCTTGTCAAGGTATGTACTCATTGAAAAAACTTATCAAGCGTCTTGACCTATCTCTATAGATCTTGATGCTTAATATGTAAGCAGCTTCACCGAGGTCTTTCTTTTGAAAAACTCTTTTCAAATACTCCTTTATGCTTTCCAGAAAATTCTACATTATTTCCGATCAACAATATGTCATTCACATATACTTATCAGAAAGGTTGTAGTGCTCCCACTCACTTTTTGTAAATACAGGCTTCACCGCAAGTCTGTATAAATCTATATGCTTTGATCAACTCATCAAAGTGTATATTCCAACTCCGAGATGCTTGCACCAGTCCATAGATGGATCACTGGAACTTGCACACTCTGTTAGCACCTTTAGGATTGACAAAACCTTCTTGTTGTATCATATACAACTCTTCTTTTAAGAAATCCATTACGGAATGCTGTTTTGACATTTATTTGCCAGATTTCATCAAATGTGGCAATTGCTAACACGATTCGGACAGACTTAAGCATTTCTATGAGTGACAAAATCTTGGGCTCCCATTTACTTGGGGTAGTTCCGCTTCCAGTGACTAGTCCCTTTGCAGTAGAAGCACTTAGTCTCAGGCTTAGGTCCAGACTTGGGCTTCTTCACTTGAGCATCAACTTGCTTGCCGTTCTTCTTGAAGTTCCCCTTCTTCCCTTTGCTCTTTTTCTTGACACTAGTGGTTTTGTCAACCATCAACACTTGATGCTTTTCTTGATTTCTACCTTCGCCGATTTTAGCATTGTGAAGAGCTTGGGAATTGTTTTTGTCATCCCTTGCATATTATAGTTCATCACGAAGTTCTATTAACTTGGTGATAGTGATTAGAGAACTTTTTCAATTACTATCTTATCTGGAAGACTAACTCCCACTTGATTCAAGCAATTGTAGTACCCAGACAATCTGAGCACATGCTCACTGGTTGAGCTATTCTCCTCCATCTTGTAGGCAAAGTACTGTCAGAGGTCTCATACCTCTTGACACGGGCATGAGTATGAAATACCAGTTTCAACTCTTGGAACATCTTATATGCTCCGTGGTGTTCAAAACATTTTTGAAGTCCCGGTTGTAAGCCGTAAAGCATGGTGCACTAAACTATCAAGTAGTCATCATACCGAGCTTGTCAAAACGTTCATAAGGTTTGCATCTGCTCCTGCAATAGTTCTGTCACCTAGCGGTGCATCAAGGACATAATTTTTCTATGCAGCAATGAGGAAAATCCTCAGATCACGGACCAAGTCCGCATCATTGCTACTATCATCTTTCAACTTATATTTCTCTAGGAACATATAAAATAAACGGGGAGCTACATCGCGAGCTATTGATCTACAACATAGATATGCTAATACTACCAGGACTAAGTTCATGATAGATTAAAGTTCAATTAATCATATTACTTAAGAACTCCCACTTAGATAGACATCCCTCTAATCATCTAAGTGATCACATGATCCAAATCAACTAAACCATGTCCGATCATCACGCGAGATGGAGTAGTTTTCATTGGTGAGCATCACTATGTTGATCATATCTACTATATGATTCACGCTCGACCTTTCGGTCTTAGTGTTCCGAGGCCATATCTGCATATGCTAGGCTCGTCAAGTTTAACCCAAGTATTCTGTGTGTGCAAAACTGGCTGGCACCCATTGTATGTGAACGTAGAGCTTATCACACCCGATCATCACGTGGTGTCTCGGCACGAAGAACTGTCGCAACGGTGCATACTCAAGGAGAACACTTATACCTTGAAATTTTAGTAAGGGATCATCTTATAAAGCTACCGCCGAACTAAGCAAAATAAGATGTAGAAAAGATAAACATCACATGCAATGAAAATATGTGACATGATATGGCCATCATCATCTTGTGCTTTTGATCTCCATCTCCAAAGTACTGTCATGATCTCCATTGTTACCGGCATGACACCATGATCTCCACCATCTTGATCTTTTATCAACGTGTCGTCACATGGTCGTCTCACCAGCTATTGCTTTTGCAACTATTGCTACCGTATAGCGATAAAGTAAAGCAATTACATGGCACTTGCATCTTATGCAATAAAGAGGCAACCATAAGGTTCCTGCCAGTTGCCGATAACTTTAACAAAACATGATCATCTCATACAACAATTTATATCTCATCACGTCTTGACCATATCACATCACAACATGCCCTGGAAAAACAAGTTAGACGTCCTCTACTTTGTTGTTGCAAGTTTTACGTGGCTGTTACGGGCTTAGCAAGAACCGTTCTTACCTACGCATCAAAACCACAACGATTTTTTTGTCAATTATCTGCTGTTTTAACCTTCAACAAGGACCGGGCGTAGCCACACTCGATTCAACAAAAGTTGAAGAAACTGACACCCGCCAGCCACCTGTGTGCGAAGCACGTCGGTAGAACATGTCTCGCGTAAGCGTATGCGTAATGTCGGTCCGGGCCGCTTCATCCAACAATACCACCGAATCAAAGTATGACATGCTCGTAAGCAGTATTGTCGGCGTTCTGGGAACGGGGGGTCCCCAGACTTGCCTACCTGCGGCCCACGACGTGGCTCTGCAAGCGGGCCCGTACGACCCATCTGCACCAACAAGCATTCAAGACCCTCGCGAGGGGCCAAGCCTCGTGAGGCGGACGACGCAAGACCTCCTGAGGAGCGGCCTCACCAGGTTGGCTCACGAGGGGCGGAGAGATCAAGGCAAGGCAAACCTCGCGAGGTTCTCGTGACGTGAGCCATGACGACCGAGACCAGGCGGGCGCCAGCGCGCACAGTGTCCTTGTTTCCTCTTTGGTGCTAAGGAGGCAAGCGCAGGCGGGGAGTACCGAGGCGTCAAGCAAAGGTTTCCATATCAGTGCAACGAGACGAAGAACAGCAGGACGGCAAGACGGAGGTCACCATGGAGCCCAAGGCGGCGTCACCACCAAAGCCTTTGGCAGGCGAAGACTACTTTTGTCAGGATAAGCTATACTAGCTGTCCCCTTTCAAATTGGCCGTTGTTGGCTCCCTTTCCGCTCAATATTTGGGAAGAGGACCAGGGCCTCTATAAATAGGACTAGCCACCACCATAGACGGGGGACTCAATTAATCCTCACCCGCACACCGAGCACAAAAACACCTCAACCTCAGGAGGCTGTTCTTCCGCTTGTAACTATTCATCCTCAGCCCGAGAGGCAATCCACCACCATACACTGGAGTAGGGTATTACACCACAACGGTGGCCCGAACCAGTATAAATCTTATGTTCTTTGTTTTGCGAGTTCGTTGAGTTAGTCCTTGAGATCTTAGCAAATCTAGGTTGTGGATCGGTAGGGGAAGATCTTCGTGCGCACCCCAGAGTTCTAACCTTAAGGGTTTTGCCGGAACCCGAGATCCGACATTTGGCGCGCTAGGTAGGGGTGCGCCGGAGCCTCTTCCCCATCAGCTGATCCACCGACGCTTCGTGGTTCCGATGTCCGGCGACTCGAGGGCAGACGCCGACCGCTGGGCAGCCTGGCCCGCCCGGACGGCGCCGCCTTCCCAGGAAGACCTCAACCCCGCGCTCCAGGCGGCACGGGCGCCACCTAACGCTGCTGGGCGTGGGCGGCGCGGCCAGGCGCCGTCCACCCTTACTCCACGACAAGCGCGAGCCGCTGCAAGGGCCACAAGCCACGCCGCAGCAATGGCACCACACACCCGGCGGGAGCAGGCGAACATGCGGGCTACACTCACAGTGGCACGGGAGCTGCTGCGGTGCTGACTGATGGAGAGCGGCCGGGATGCGCTGCTGGAATGTGTCGCCGAGCTACTGGACGTAGCGGCCATGGGAGCACCGCCCTTCTGCTATCAGCTCACGCCTCAGGCGGCGGCTGGATCCCACGGCGGGCCTCGCTGCGCCCGCGCGCTCTCGGGCGCGCCCGGGGGCCTCGTCGACATCAACATGATCCACGGTGGAGGGCGCCCTGTCGCGCCCGCACCACCCCAAATGGGTGCGGGCACGACCGTTGCCGCATACGGCCCCATCGGAGGACTGCCCTGCCATCCTCAGGACGGCGTGACAGGCCGGGCGACATGGAGCGTGGGGCACTTCGGCGAGGTCTTCGGGGCAGCAGCCTCGGAGGCCTACGTGCCCCGCATGATGGACCAGGAGTACACGCCGGAGGACGACCCCGGCTCGTTCCTCGGACCAGGTTGGGACGAGGAGGCGTTAGGAGCTGAAGCCTTCCAGGAGCCGCTAGAGATCCCCACCAACTGCGCCGTCGACAACAGATACAGGGTACCACTAATCCCTCAGCGGCAAGCTTACGCTAACCATGAGTCACAGGTGAACCAGGTCACAGCACCAGGCGATGGTTCCGGCACGGCGATGTCCACCCCATCAGGAGAGGCCCACTGGGGGCTGCGCGGGAGGAGCCAGGAGCAAGGCCCCTCCCCGCGTTGCGTGGAGAAAGGCGTTACCCGGAGGTAGGCCCTCTGCCAGGGAGGCGCTGGCGAGCCCTACCCCGGCAGAGGACCCGTGGTCGCCGAGGGCGCCGCTGGCGTCCCCTTTGCCCCTTCGGTGGCGTCCTGGTTTCCGATCGCCCCCAACGGTGGCCGAGGGAGGCGCAAGGCGGGGCCCTCGTCTGGCGATATGAAGTAAGGCTCACGCCTATGAAGATCACCGCCCGTGACACTCTCACGTAATAACGAGTGGGGCTGTACACGCCCCGGAGTCTCAGGAGTGCCGCCCTCGGGCCTCGGGGGCTCCCTCCTACGTCCTAGTGGTAGCACTTAGCTCCGCGCTGGTGAGAAGACTCGAAGACAAGAAGACTAGACTAGGTGCCGGACGCGGCCATTTGCTTTGGATCCCTTTTCTGCAGCCTTGCCTTCTGGATTTGGATTTAAGTCGAATTTGAATTTTCATTGATGTGCGTGGGGGGTGCCTTTTCTCGTTCAAGTGATTTCTTGCTATCTGGTTCTTGCCTTATTCCGAAGCTCGCTCTCGCTGCCTCCCCCTCGCGAGCGGGGCTGGGCGCGGCACACACAACGCGCGCGCCGATCGGCACTTGATTCTCGCGAGGCCCTCTCGGGCGAATCAGCAAACCCTTCAGGAGCTCCGCGGGAACTCATGACCTCACGATCCGGTTCGGGGCTTGCCCCGGCTAAGGTAAGCCGCAACAACAGAACTTGCCACGAACTCTTGGATCCACAAAGGTGCACACTCAGCTTGGCATAGAAGAATAAAAACTGCGATTTGTTTACATGAGGGGCTCCCCCTCTCAAAATGCTCTTACAATCTTCAGGGGCCACGCCCAAGTTCTTGCATACAGGGTAAAACAGTAGGGGAACATGGGATCAGCCGGATATGTCGCTAGCCGCGTCCCCCAGGTCATCTTCAGACGCACCGCTGGCGTCGCTGTCGCCATTGCTGGCGTTGCCTTCACCTTCGTCGGCCCCAACATCGCCGTCATCAACCATGTCACGTTCGTCCGCCGTGACTACCACCGTGTCATCCTTAGAAGCGAAGGCCCTGACCAGCGCATCCATGTTGTCCTCCACTCGCCGTGCCAGGTCGCCCCGGATGGCCGCGGGTACGGGAGCAATGGCGGCGTTGAAGTCAAAGTCAGGGAAGGTGTTCTGAAGATGGCTGAAGACGCGGGAGAACGTGCACCTGAGAAAGCCACGGCTCCTCTCTTCCATGAGCTGGCGACCTCTATCGGATCGAGCTTCCAGACGCGTCACCACGTCGGAGAAGAAGCGAAGGTGACTGGCGTAGTCATACGAGTGGGGATGCGGAGCATTCTCGTCGCAGACGTGGCCCAGCGCCGCGTTGGCCTTGATCCTGAGGACCTGGAGCATGGGGGCGTGCTCACGCTCCAGTGTCCGCCGCTGAAGCACTTCCTCCCTGCTCTGCCGCGCAACGGATTCGGTGTCCGCAACCCGCTTCTGGAGGGAGAGCAGCTCGGCGCGGGCAGAGGCCAATTCCGCTTGCGCCTTAACCAGGGCGGCTGTCGTGGCTTCCTCGCGCCTCTCCACCTCAGCTAGCCTGGGCCTAAGGGCAGCGGCCCTACCCACTGCCTCCGTCTCCGCAAGCTTCAACCTCAGGTCGTGCCTGTTGGGGAACGTAGTAATTTCAAAATTTTTCCTACGCACACGCAAGATCATGGTGATGCATAGCAACGAGAGGGGAGAGTGTTGTCCACGTACCCTCGTAGACCGACAGCGGAAGCGTTATCACAACGCGGTTGATGTAGTCGAACGTCTTCACGATCCGACCGATCAAGTACCGAACGCACGGCACCTCCGAAGTTCTACACACGTTCAGCTCGATGACGTCCCTCGAACTCCGATCCAGCCGAGTGTTGAGGGAGAGTTTCGTCAGCACGACGGCGTGGTGACGATGATGATGTTCCACCGACGCAGGGCTTCGCCTAAGCTTCGCGACGGTATTATCGAGGTGTAATCTGGTGGAGGGGGGCACCGCACACGGCTAAAATATCGTATATCAAGTGTATTCTTAGGTGCCCCCTGCCCCCGTATATAAAGGAGCAAGGGGGAGGCCGGCTGCCTATGGGGCGCGCCAAGGAGAGGGGGGGAGTCCTCCTCCTAGTAGGAGTAGGACTCCCCTTTCCTAGTCCTACTAGGAAAAGAAGGGGGGAAGGAAAGAGAGGGAGAGGGAGAGGGAAAGGGGGCTGCGCCCCCCTCTCCTAGTCCAACTAGGACTCCTCTGGGAGGGGGCGCACCACCTCCTGGCTGCTGCCCTCTCTCTCCCCTCAAGGCCCACTAAGGCCCAATACTTCCCCGGGGGGTTCCGGTAACCCTCCGGCACTCCGGTTTAATCCGAAACTTCTCCGGAACACTTCCGGTGTCCGAATATAGTCGTCCAATATATCAATCTTTACGTCTTGACCATTTCGAGACTCCTCGTCATGTCCGTGATCACATCCGGGACTTCGAACAACCTTCGGTACATCAAATCATATAAACTCATAATAAAACTGTCATCGTAACTTTAAGCGTGCGGACCCTTTGGGTTCGAGAACTATGTAGACATGACCGAGACACCTCTCCGGTCAATAACCAATAGCGGGACCTGGATGCCCATATTGGCTCCTACATATTCTACGAAGATCTTTATCGGTCAGACCGCATAACAACATACGCTGTTCCCTTTGTTATCGGTATGTTACTTGCCCGAGATTCGATCGTCGGTATCTCGATACCTCGTTCAATCTCGTTACCGGCAAGTCTCTTTACTCGTTCCGTAATACATCATCCTGTAACTAACTCATTAGTCACAATGCTTGCAAGGCTTATAGTGATGTGCATTACCGAGTGGGCCCTGAGATACCTCTCCGACAATCGGAGTGACAAATCCTAATCTCGAAATACGCCAACCCAACAAGTACCTTTGGAGACACCTGTAGAGCACCTTTATAATCACCCAGTTACATTGTGACGTTTGGTAGCACACAAAGTGTTCCTCCGGTAAACGGGAGTTGCATAATCTCATAGTCATAGGAACATGTATAAGTCATGAAGAAAGCAATAGCAACATACTAAACGATCGGGTGCTAAGCTAATGTAATGGGTCATGTCAATCACGTCATTCTCCTAATGAGGTGATCCCGTTAATCAAATGACAACTCATGTCTATGGCTAGGAAACATAACCAACTTTGATTAACGAACTAGTCAAGTAGAGGCATACTAGTGACACTTTGTTTGTCTATGTATTCACACATGTATTATGTTTCCAGTTAATACAATTCTAGCATGAATAATAAACATTTATCATGATATAAGGAAATATATAATACTTTATTATTGCCTCTAGGGCATATTTCCTTCAGTCTCCCACTTGCACTAGAGTCAATAATCTAGATTACATAGTCACTACAGGAAACAGCTACTTTGCCGTCTGCCATGGCGGACGGCAAAGGCTCGAAAGGCGGACGGCAAAGACCTTTGCCGTCAGCCGCGGACGGCAAAAGGCTCCGGCAAAGAAGGCTACGGTAAACAGCTTCTTTGCCGTCTGCTTCCTGGGGGCGGACGGCAAAGGATCTTTGCCGTCTGCGGCGGACGGCAAAGAGGGCGGACGGCAATATTTGCGCTGTCAGTCCGTTAAGTGGCTAACGGCAGACCTTTGCCGTCCGCCGCAGACGGCAAAGAGCCTTTGGTCTTTGCCGTCCGCCTTATGATGTCATCTACACGTCACTAGATGCCAGGTTCTTTGCCGTCTGCGACTGTAGGCAAACTGCAGGTTCTTTGCCGTCCGCCACGGACGGCAAAGTCTTTGCCGTCTGCCACTGTAGGCAAACTGACCAAATGGGTCAGCTCCCAGGAAGCACAGTTGGCTGCCACGTGGCTTCTTTGCCGTCTGCGGCGGACGGCAAAGAGCTCTTTGCCGTCCGCCGCAGACGGCAAAGAGCCTGCATATTGTCTGTTTTTTCTGTTTTTTGTTAAATCCCACAATTTGCACAGAAAATATATATGACATATAGATATATTTCACAGGCATTCATCACATAAACAAGTTCATACATCATTTCATACACAAACAAGGTCCATCCATCATTTCATACATAAACAAGTTCCATCCATCATTTCATACATAAAGAAGTTCCATCCATACATAAAGTAGCACTCCATAGCTAAGGTGACTAGAATGAGAAGACAAGAATGAGAAGACAAGAAGAAGAAGAGTAGAACAAGCACTCCATCCAGCACATAATGAAATCTGCAAAATGGCAAAATAAGAAAGTTAGAAATGGATCGTTTTTGAGCTAACTTAGTTGAAATGGATCGTTTTTGAGCTAACTTAGTTGAAATGGATCGTTTTTGAGGTAAC
>NC_057796.1:372027535-372028456 GCF_018294505.1 Triticum aestivum | reverse complement strand
AGAAATGCTATCGAGCTCCCACTCACTTTCTTGTAAATACAGGCTTCTCCAAAAGTCTGTATAAAACCAAATGCTTTGATCACACTATCAAAGCGTTTATTCCAACTCCGAGAGGCTTGCACCAGTCCATAAATGGATCGCTGGAGCTTGCACACTTTGTTAGCTCCCTTTGGATCGACAAAACCTTCCGGTTGTATCATATACAACTCTTCTTCCAGAAATCCATTCAGGAACGCAGTTTTGACATCCATTTGCCAAATTTCATAATCATAAAATGCGGCAATTGCTAACATGATTCGGACAGACTTAAGCATCGCTACGGGTGAGAAGGTCTCATCGTAGTCAATTCCTTGAACTTGTCGAAAACCTTTCGCAACAAGTCGAGCTTTATAGATAGTAACATTACCATCAACGTCAGTCTTCTTCTTGAAGATCCATTTATTTTCAATGCTTGCCGACCATCGGGCAAGTCAACCAAAGTCCATACTTTGTTCCCATACATGGATCCCATCTCGGATTTCATGGCTTCAAGCCATTTTTCGGAATCTGGGCTCACCATCGCTTCTTCATAGTTCGTAGGTTCGCCATGGTCTAGTAACATGACCTCCAGAACAGGATTACCGTACCACTCTGGTGCGGATCTTGATCTAGTTGACCTACGAAGTTCAGTAATAACTTGATCTGAAGTTTCATGATCATTATCATTAACTTCCTCACTACTTGGTGTAGGTATCGCAGAAACTGATCTCTGCGATGATCTACTTTCCAATAAGGGAGCAGGTACAGTTACCTCATCAAGTTCTACTTTCCTCCCACTCACATCTTTCGAGAGAAACTCCTTCTCCAGAAAGGATCCATTTCTAGCAACAAATATCTTGCCTTCGGATCTGTGATAGAAGGTGTACCCAACGGTCTCCTTTG
>NC_057796.1:371997352-372027105 GCF_018294505.1 Triticum aestivum | reverse complement strand
GCGGCGGGCGGCGGCGTGGGAGGAGAGAAACGGCGGCGTGGGAGGGAGAGGGAAGAAGCGAGTAACGGGCGGGGGTACGGGCCGTTAGGTAGTAGGCTCTTTGCCGTCCGCCCCCCTTTGCCGTCCGCTTTTTTGCCTCTTTGCCGTCTGCTAGCGGACGGCAAAGAGGTGGCCCGTTAAGTTTTTCAAAAACGGGCGGGGGGTGGGGGCCACCTCACTCTTTGCCGTCCGCCAGCGGACGGCAAAGATTCTTTGCCGTCAGCTGGCCGACGGCAAAGAGCTGGCAGACGGCAAAGAGCTTCTTTGCCGTCTGCTTTTGGGTAGCTGATGGCAAAGAGCTGGCAGACGGCAAAGAGCTTCTTTGCTGTCAGCTAGCAGACGGCAAAGAGCTGGCAGATGGCAAATTAGCTGATTCCAGTAGTGAGTAATGATTCTTACACCCATGGAGTCTTGGTGCTGATCATGTTTTGCTCGTGGAAGAGGCTTAGTCAACGGATCTGCTACATTCAGATCCGTATGTATCTTGCAAATTTCTATGTCTCCCACCTAGACTAAATCCCGGATGGAATTGAAGCGTCTTCTGATGTGCTTGGTTCTCTTGTGAAATCTGGATTCCTTTGCTAAGGCAATTGCACCAGTATTATCACAAAAGATTTTCATTGGTCCCGATGTACTAGGTATGACACCTAGATCGGTTATGAACTCCTTCATCCAGACTCCTTCATTCGCTGCTTCCGAAGCAGCTATGTATTCCGCTTCACACGTAGATCCCGCCACGACACTTTGCTTGGAACTGCACCAACTGACAGCTCCACCGTTCAATGTAAATACGTATCCGGTTTGCGATTTCGAATCGTCCGGATCAGTGTCAAAGCTTGCATCAACGTAACCATTTACGATGAGCTCTTTGTCACCTCCATATACGAGAAACATATCCTTAGTCCTTTTCAGGTATTTCAGGATGTTCTTGACCGCTGTCCAGTGATCCACTCCTGGATTACTTTGGTACCTCCCTGCTAAACTTATAGCCAGGGACACATCAGGTCTGGTACACAACATTGCATACATGATAGAGCCTATGGCTGAAGCATAGGGAACATCTTTCATCTTCTCTCTATCTTCTGCAGTGGTCGGGCATTGAGTCTTACTCAATCTCACACCTTGTAGTACAGGCAAGAACCCTTTCTTTGCTTGATCCATTTTGAACTTCTTCAAAACTTTGTCAAGGTATGTGCTTTGTGAAAGTCCAATTAAGCGCCTTGATCTATCTCTATAGATCTTAATGCCTAATATATATGCAGCTTCACCGAGGTCTTTCATTGAAAAACTCTTATTCAAGTATCCCTTTATGCTATCCAGAAATTCAATATCATTTCCAATCAGTAATATGTCATCCACATATAATATCAGAAATGCTATCGAGCTCCCACTCACTTTCTTGTAAATACAGGCTTCTCCAAAAGTCTGTATAAAACCAAATGCTTTGATCACACTATCAAAGCGTTTATTCCAACTCCGAGAGGCTTGCACCAGTCCATAAATGGATCGCTGGAGCTTGCACACTTTGTTAGCTCCCTTTGGATCAACAAAACCTTCCGGTTGTATCATATACAACTCTTCTTCCAGAAATCCATTCAGGAACGCAGTTTTGACATCCATTTGCCAAATTTCATAATCATAAAATGCGGCAATTGCTAACATGATTCGGACAGACTTAAGCATCGCTACGGGTGAGAAGGTCTCATCGTAGTCAATTCCTTGAACTTGTCGAAAACCTTTCGCAACAAGTCGAGCTTTATAGATAGTAACATTACCATCAGCGTCAGTCTTCTTCTTGAAGATCCATTTATTTTCAATGGCTTGCCGACCATCGGGCAAGTCAACCAAAGTCCATACTTTGTTCTCATACATGGATCCCATCTCGGATTTCATGGCTTCAAGCCATTTTTCGGAATCTGGGCTCACCATCGCTTCTTCATAGTTCGTAGGTTCGCCATGGTCTAGTAACATGACCTCCAGAACAGGATTACCGTACCACTCTGGTGCGGATCTTGATCTAGTTGACCTACGAAGTTCAGTAATAACTTGATCTGAAGTTTCATGATCATTATCATTAACTTCCTCACTACTTGGTGTAGGTATCGCAGAAACTGATCTCTGCGATGATCTACTTTCCAATAAGGGAGCAGGTACAGTTACCTCATCAAGTTCTACTTTCCTCCCACTCACATCTTTCGAGAGAAACTCCTTCTCCAGAAAGGATCCATTTCTAGCAACAAATATCTTGCCTTCGGATCTGTGATAGAAGGTGTACCCAACGGTCTCCTTTGGGTATCCTATGAAGACACATTTCTCCGATTTAGGCTCGAGCTTATCAGGTTGAAGTTTCTTCACATAAGCATCGCAGCCCCAAACTTTAAGATACGACAACTTTGGTTTCTTGCCAAACCATAGTTCAAAAGGCGTCGTCTCAACGGATTTCGATGGTGTCCTATTTAGAGTGAATGCAGCCGTCTCTAAAGCATAACCCCAAAACGATAGCGGTAAATTAGTAAGAGACATCATAGATCGCACCATATCTAGTAAAGTGCGATTGCGACGTTCAGACACACCATTACGCTGTGGTGTTCCGGGTGGCGTGAGTTGCGAAACTATTCCGCATTGTTTCAAATGTAGAGCAAACTCGTAACTCAAATATTCTCCTCCACGATCAGATCGTAGGAATTTTATTTTCTTGTTACGATGATTTTCAACTTCACTCTGAAATTCTTTGAACTTTTCAAATGTTTCAGACTTATGTTTCATTAAGTAGATATACCCATATCTGCTCAAATCATCTGTGAAGGTGAGAAAATAACGATATCCGCCACGAGCTTCAATATTCATCGGACCACATACATCTGTATGTATGATTTCCAACAAATCTGTTGCTCTCTCCATAGTTCCGGAGAACGGTGTTTTGGTCATCTTGCCCATAAGGCACGGTTCGCAAGTACCAAGTGATTCAAAATCAAGTGATTCCAAAATTCCATCAGTATGGAGTCTCTTCATGCGCTTTACACCGATATGACCCAAACGGCAGTGCCACAAATAAGTTGCACTGTCATTATGAACTCTGCATCTTTTGGCTTCAACATTATGAATATGTGTATCACTACTATCGAGATTCATTAAAAATAGACCACTCTTCAAGGGTGCATGACCATAAAAGATATTATTCATATAAATAGAACAACCATTATTCTCTGATTTAAATGAATAACCGTCTCGCATTAAACAAGATCCAGATATAATGTTCATGCTCAACGCTGGCACCAAATAACAATTATTTAGGTCTAAAACTAATCCCGAAGGTAGATGTAGAGGTAGCGTGCCGACGGCGATCACATCGACTTTGGAACCATTTCCCACGCGCATCGTCACCTCGTCCTTAGCTAAACTTCGCTTAATCCGTAGCCCCTGTTTTGAGTTGCAAATAGTAGCAACAGAACCAGTATCAAATACCCAGGTGCTACTGCGAGTATTAGTAAGGTACACATCAATAACATGTATATCACATATACCTTTGTTAACCTTGCTATCCTTCTTATCCGCCAAATACTTGGGGCAGTTCCGCTTCCAGTGGCCAGTCTGCTTACAGTAGAACCACTCAGTTTCAGGCTTAGGTCCAGACTTGGATTTCTTCTTCTGAACAGCAACTTGCTTGCTATTCTTCTTGAAGTTCCCTTTCTTCTTCCCTTTGCCCTTTTTCTTGAAACTAGTGGTTTTACTGACCATCAACACTTGATGCTCCTTTTTGATTTCTACCTCCGCTGCCTTTAGCATTGCGAAGAGCTCGGGAATCGTCTTATTCATCCCTTGCATGTTATAGTTCATCACGAAGCTCTTGTAGCTTGGTGGCAGTGATTGAAGAATTCTGTCAATGACGCAATCATCCGGAAGTTGAACTCCCAGTTGAATTAAGTGATTATTATACCTAGACATTCTGAGTATATGCTCACTGACAGAACTATTCTCTTCCATCTTGCAGCTATAGAACTTATTGGAGACTTCATATCTCTCAATCCGGGCATTTGCTTGAAATATTAACTTCAACTCCTGGAACATCTCATATGCTCCATGACGTTCAAAACGTCGTTGAAGTCCCGGTTCTAAGCCGTAAAGCATGGCACACTGAACTATTGAGTAGTCATCAGCTTTGCTTTGCCAGACGTTCATAACTTCTGGTGTAGCTCTTGCAGGAGGCCTGGCACCTAGCGGTGCTTCCAGGACGTAATTCTTCTGTGCAGCAATGAGGATAATCCTCAAGTTACGGACCCAGTCCGTGTAATTGCTACCATCATCTTTCAACTTAGCTTTCTCAAGGAACGCATTAAAATTCAACGGAACAACAGCACGGGCCATATATCTACAATTAACATAGACAAGCAAGATACTATCAGGTACTAAGTTCATGATAAATTTAAGTTCAGTTAATCATATTACTTAAGAACTCCCACTTAGATAGACATCTCTCTAATCATCTAAGTGATTACGTGATCCAAAGCAACTAAACCATGACCGATTAACACGTGAGATGGAGTAGTTTCAATGGTGAACATCACTATGTTGATCATATCTACTATATGATTCACGCTCGACCTTTCGGTCTCTGTGTTCCGAGGCCATATCTGTACATATCCTAGGCTCGTCAAGTTTAACCTGAGTACTCCGCGTGTGCAACTGTTTTACACCCGTTGTATTTGAACGTAGAGCCTATCACACCCGATTAACACGTGGTGTCTCAGCACGAAGAACTTTTGCAACGGTGCATACTCAGGGAGAACACTTTTATCTTGAAATTTTAGTGAGAGATCATCTTATAATGCTACCGTCAAACAAAGCAAGATAAGATGCATAAAGGATTAACATCACATGCAATCAATATAAGTGATATGATATGGCCATCATCATCTTGTGCTTGTGATCTCCATCTCCGAAGCACCGTGCTTGTGATCTCCATCTCCGAAGCACCGTCATGATCACCATCGTCACCGGCGTGACACCTTGATCCCCATCGTAGCATCGTTGTCGTCTCGCCAACTTATTGCTTTTACGACTATCGCTACCGCTTAGTGATAAAGTAAAACTATTACATGGCGATTGCATCTCATACAATAAAGCGACAACCATATGGCTCCTGCCAGTTGCCGATAACTCGGTTACAAAACATGATCATCTCATACAACACATTATATCACATCATGTCTTGACCATATCACATCACAACATGCCCTGCAAAAACAAGTTAGACGATCTCTACTTTGTTGTTGCATATTTTACGTGGCTGCTACGGGCTTAGCAAGAACCGTTCTTACCTACGCATCAAAACCACAACGATAGTTTGTCAAGTTGGTGCTGTTTTAACCTTCGCAAGGACCGGGCGTAGCCACACTCGGTTCAACTAAAGTGAGAGAGACAGACACCCGCCAGTCACCTTTAAGCAACGAGTGCTCCGAACGGTGCAACCAGTCTCGCGTAAGCGTACGCGTAATGTCGGTCCGGGCCGCTTCATCTCACAATACCGCTGAACCAAAGTATGACATGCTGGTAAGCAGTATGACTTATATCGCCCACAACTCACTTGTGTTCTACTCGTGCATAGCATCAACGCATAAAACCAGGCTCGGATGCCACTGTTGGGGAACGTAGTAATTTCAAAAATTTTCCTACGCACACGCAAGATCATGGTGATGCATAGCAACGAGAGGGGAGAGTGTTGTCCACGTACCCTCGTAGACCGACAGCGGAAGCGTTATCACAACGCGGTTGATGTAGTCGAACGTCTTCACGATCCGACCGATCAAGTACCGAACGCACGGCACCTCCGAAGTTCTACACACGTTCAGCTCGATGACGTCCCTCGAACTCCGATCCAGCCGAGTGTTGAGGGAGAGTTTCGTCAGCACGACGGCGTGGTGACGATGATGATGTTCCACCGACGCAGGGCTTCGCCTAAGCTTCGCGACGGTATTATCAAGGTGTAATCTGGTGGAGGGGGGCACCGCACACGGCTAAAATATCGTATATCAAGTGTGTTCTTAGGTGCCCCCCTGCCCCCATATATAAAGGAGCAAGGGGGAGGCCGGCTGCCTATGGGGCGCACCAAGGAGAGGGGGGGAGTCCTCCTCCTAGTAGGAGTAGGACTCCCCTTTCCTAGTCCTACTAGGAAAAGAAGGGGGGAAGGAAAGAGAGGGAGAGGGAGAGGGAAAGGGGGCTGCGCCCCCTCTCCTAGTCCAACTAGGAATCCTCTGGGAGGGGGCGCACCACCTCCTGGCTGCTGCCCTCTCTCTCCCCTCAAGGCCCACTAAGGCCCAATACTTCCCCGGGGGGTTTCGGTAACCCTCCGGCACTCCGGTTTAATCCGAAACTTCTCCGGAACACTTCCGGTGTCTGAATATAGTCGTCCAATATATCAATCTTTACGTCTCGACCATTTCGAGACTCCTTGTCATGTCCGTGATCACATCCGGGACTCCGAACAACCTTCGGTACATCAAATCATATAAACTCATAATAAAACTGTCATCGTAACTTTAAGCGTGCGGACCCTTTGGGTTCGAGAACTATGTAGACATGACCGAGACACCTCTCCGGTCAATAACCAATAGCGGGACCTGGATGCCCATATTGGCTCCTACATATTCTACGAAGATCTTTATCGGTCAGACCGCATAACAACATCCGCTGTTCCCTTTGTCATCGGTATGTTACTTGCCCGAGATTCGATCGTCGGTATCTCGATACCTAGTTCAATCTCGTTACCGGCAAGTCTCTTTACTCGTTCCGTAATACATCATCCCGTAACTAACTCATTAGTCACAATGCTTGCAAGACTTATAGTGATGTGCATTACCGAGTGGGCCCTGAGATACCTCTCCGACAATCGGAGTGACAAATCCTAATCTCGAAATACGCCAACCCAACAAGTACCTTTGGAGACACCTGTAGAGCACCTTTATAATCACCCAGTTACGTTGTGACGTTTGGTAGCACACAAAGTGTTCCTCCGGTAAACGGGAGTTGCATAATCTCATAGTCATAGGAACATGTATAAGTCATGAAGAAAGCAATAGCAACATACTAAACGATCGGGTGCTAAGCTAATGTAATGGGTCATGTCAATCACGTCATTCTCCTAATGAGGTGATCCCGTTAATCAAATGACAACTCATGTCTATGGCTAGGAAACATAACCAACTTTGATTAACGAACTAGTCAAGTAGAGGCATACTAGTGACACTTTGTTTGTCTATGTATTCACACATGTATTATGTTTCCAGTTAATACAATTCTAGCATGAATAATAAACATTTATCATGATATAAGGAAATATATAATACTTTATTATTGCCTCTAGGGCATATTTCCTTCAGTGCCTACCCTCAAGACCCGCGCGAACCTCGGCCACCCGGCGATCGACTTCCTCCTGGACTTTGGCCTCGCGAGCACCAACGGCACCTTCCGCTTGGGCAACTTGACGCTCCCTCGTCTCCAATCGCTCAAGCTCGAGGCTGCGCTCCACGGCTTCCAGCGCTAACACCTCCTCGCGCGTCCGGATCTCTTCTTCTTCGGCGGGCGTCCCCCTCAGCGACGCAAGGGCCGCTTTGCGCGCCTCCACCTGCTGCTCCAGGGATGCACTCCAGTCCTGGAGCTCCCACGCGCGCTTCTCCGCAGCTTTGCAACGGGGGTCAGCCTCGCGAGCCTCCTCCAAAGCTCGGGAGCAAGCGTCGTGAGAGACCACAAGAGACGCCTTGGCCTTCGCATTGTCAAGATCGCGCTGATGGCGGCCAAGGTTGATAGCCACCTTCAGCTTACGCCATTCCTCCGCCAGCCGAAGACCCTCAGCCTTGAGGCGCGCGTCGACGTCTGCGAGTTCATCGCCGAGCCGGTTCATCGCGCCCATCACCTCCTGGAAGAGCTCGTGGCGAACGATGCTCTGTTCGTGCTCAAACTCAAGGGCATGGCCCATCTGGCCCTCCACCACGGGGGCTGCGAGCAAGGCTTGAAGCGGTGCGCCCCCTCTCAGCAGGGGGCCGGGGGCTGACGTTGCCCCAGGCGCCAGCAAGGCCTCGCGAGGGGCCCAAACTAGTCCAGGCCCGCTGCTTGAAGAGGAGCCGAAGACCGAAGCCAACCAGCCACCGTCCATGACCAGAGGTGGGGTCCTGGGCACGCCCGCCAAGCTCCAAGCGAGGCCGCAAAGGAGGGGCGACGAGGCCGCGGACTCAAGGCGCCACGGAGGTGAGCGCGCCTCTCCAACCGACTCCTCACCAGGGGCGGCATGCGGGCTCGGGGCGCTCAAGGCCAGCGGGGGAGTCAAAGAGAGAGGAGACTGCTTCTCGGAAGACTCAGCAGCTGTGGCGAAAGGGACCTTGAAGAACCAACGTCAGGAAGGAAGGCAGCACTCAAGAAGCCACAGAGACACAGTACTTACTCGTCAATGGCGATGTACTTCCTCCGCTTCAACGGCCCGAAGATGCCACCACTTCCGCTCGAAGACCTCTTCCTCTTCCGGAGCTCCTCGAAGTCCACGCAGAGCCGACCGAAGCGTTGGACATGGCGGCCAGCACGAGATACAGCAGGAGAAGCTCTTAAAGGGACAGCCCCAGGTGCGCCGAGCTGAGGAGAGTTGCTGGGCGCCATCTCACGGCGACATGCCGAGGTCTCAGGAGCTTCGGCCTTAGGAGTCGCGCGTTGCGTCGCCCCTGCAACTGCCGACCTAGGACAAGAATCACGGACTCCCAAGGACGACGCCTCGGGAGCCCCAGGCGGCATCAGCACCTCGGTGCTAGGGCCACCAGCCCTGGACGGTGCTCACCCCCCTGCTTCCACATTCGGGGTGAGCTCGGCACCAACAGCGAAGAGGGGAACCACGTTGACGGGGTTCTCGCGGGGCCCCACCAGGCCATCTGGGCGCAGCCCCCACTTGTCAAAGGAAGGCATGTGCTCCGTGAATTCCTCCTTATTCGAGCAACGGTACAACAAGCAACTCTTCCCAGGCATGTCGTCTGGCAACGGAACGCCCGCCAAGACCTCAAGCACCGTCTGCCACGTCCCAGGAGGGAGCCCGGACTCCTGAAGCCTCATATGGTCCTTGATGTTGAGCAAGGCCCACATCGGTCGAGAATGGCGCTGGAGTGGAGCGACTCGTCGCCTGACGAACTCCTTCACCACCATAGGCGCAGTCACACCAAGGTCTTTCAGCTTCTTCAGCCTGAGCCAGACGGGGACAAGGCAAGGGCTCGCGAGTTTCTCATGGCCCCAGCCGGAGTTGGGGACGGCAGGCGACGACGGAGGCGAGAGCAGGGGGCTGAGCATCCCTACGTCCACAAACACCCAGCGCGGTCGAAATCTGCCCGCGGGCGGCGGAAGGTCGAAATCGATCCCCGAGCCGGCTGTCTCGGCCACGGCATGGAAGCTCACGTACCTCGAGATCTACCGGGGATCCACCAGATGCAACGAGAAGAAGTGGCCGAGAAGGGCCACGGAAGGGGCAATGCCCACCATGGCCTCGCAAACGAAGGCGAAGACGGCGAGAAGAGTCACGGATTGGTGGTCGATATGCAACATGTGGATTTGGTAATGTTCAAGCACCACGTTGGAGAAGGCGGAGAAAGGAGGGACCAGGCCAGCCCAAAGAGCATCGATGAAGATTGGGACCTGGGTGGCAGCCCGGTCAATGCGAGCATGAGACGCAGGCCAAGCCACCGTCTTTCCCCACTCATTGAAGCAAGAGGCGAGCATGGGGCGCACCTTGCCCATGGCCTCGTCATTGAGCACCAGCGATCGACCAACCGCGGGCTCGATGGCCGGAGGCGCGCTAGCAGAAGACAGGGGTTTCTTCCCCTTGTCCGCTTGTTTCGGCGCCATGACAATGGAGTGGGCAGAGCTCAGGTCAGATTGGAAAGAGGAGCAGAGTCTCGGAGAAGCAGAGGAACCAGGGAAGTATGGTGCGGGCGATGGAAGAATAACTGTGTAGGTTGCGGTGGCCGCATAGCCACGCGGATTCCAAGGCTGCGTGGGGAAGCGGAGACGCCCACGTCCAATCAACCGCCACGCGTCGACCAAAGCCGCAGACTATTGGGGCCCGCGGTGCTCCGCACTTGACCTTTGGCTTCGCCTCGAAGCCAAGCCCGAGCGTGCCTTGGGCCCGGGGGCTACTGTCGGCGTTCTGGGAACGGGGTTCCCCAGACTTGCCTGCCTGCGGCCCACGGCGTGGCTCTGCAAGCGGGCCCGTACGGCCCATCCGCACCAACAAGCATTCAAGACCCTCGCGAGGGGCCAAGCCTCGCGAGGTGGACGATGCAAGACCTCCTCAGGAGCGGCCTCACCAGGTTGGCTCGCGAGTGGCGGAGAGATCAAGGCAAGGCAAACCTTGCAAGGTTCTTGTGACGTGAGCCATGACGACCGAGACCAGGCGGGCGCCAGCGCGCACAGTGTCCTTGTTTCCTCTTTGGTGCTAAGGAGGCAAGCGCAGGCGCGGAGTACCGAGGCGTCAAGAAAAGGTTTCCATATCAGTGCAACGAGAGCAAGACCAGCAGGACGGCAAGACGGAGGTCACCATGGAGCCCAAGGCGGCGTCACCACCAGAGCCTTTGGCAG
Source organism: Triticum aestivum (assembly GCF_018294505.1). Classification (NCBI taxonomy): domain Eukaryota; kingdom Viridiplantae; phylum Streptophyta; class Magnoliopsida; order Poales; family Poaceae; genus Triticum; species Triticum aestivum. The sequence continues at coordinate 372,016,464 of NC_057796.1, read as the reverse complement.
GTGAAGACTATTTTTGTCACGATAAGCTGTACTAGCTGTTCCCTTTCAAATTGGCCGTTGTTGGCTCCCTTCCCGCTCAATGTTTGGGAATAGGACCAGGGCCTCTATAAATAGGACTAGCCACCACCATAGACGGGGGACTCAGATAATCCTCACCCGCACACCGAGCACAAGAACACCTCAACCTCAGGAGGTTGTTCTTCCCCTTGTAACTGTTCATCCTCAGCCCGAGAGGCAATCCACCACCACACACTGGAGTAGGGTATTACACCACAATGGTGGCCCGAACCAGTATAAATCTTGTGTTCTTTGTGTTGCAAGTTCGTCGAGTTTGTCCTTGAGATCTTAGCAAAGCTAAGTCGTGGATCGGTAGGGGAAGATCTTCGTGCGCACCCCAGAGTTCGACAAGTATGACTATTATCGCGCACAACTCATTTGTGTTCTACTCGTGCATATAACATCTACGCATAAACCTGGCTGTGATACCACTGTTGGGGAACGCAGTAATTCAAAAAATTTCCTACGCACATGCAAGATCATGGTGATGCATAGCAACGAGCGGGAGAGTGTTGTCCATGTACCCTCGTAGACCGTAAGCGGAAGGGTTTTATCAACGCGGTTGATGTAGTCGTACGTCTTCACGATCCGACTGATCCAAGTACCGAACGCACGACACCTCCGAGTTCAGCACACGTTCAGCTCGATGACGTCCCTCGTACTCTTGATCCAGTTGAGGCCGAGGGAGAGTTCCGTCAGCACGACGATGTGGTGACGGTGATGATGAAGTTACCGACGCAGGGCTTTGCCTAAGCACTACGACGATATGACCGAGGTGTGTAACTGTGGAGGGGGGCACCGCACACGGCTAAGAAATCAACTTGTGTGTCTATGGGGTGCCCCCTGGCCACGTATATAAAGGATGGAGAGAGGAGGAGGCCGGCCCTCATAGGGCATGCCGAAAGTGTGGAGTCTTACTAGGACTCCCTAGTCCTAGTAGGATTCCACCTCCCATATGGAATAGGAAAAGGGGAAGGGAGAAGAAGGAAGGAAGGGGGCTCCCCCTTTCCCTAGTACAATTCGGACCAGTCCATGGGGAAGGGGCGCGACCACTCTTGAGGCCTTTCTCTCCTTTCCCGTATGGCCCATTAAGGCCCAATACGAATTCCCGTAACTCTTCGGTACTCCAAAAAATACCCAAATAACTCGGAACCTTTCCGATGTCCGAATATAGCCTTCCAATATATCGATCTTTATGTCTCGACCATTTCGAGACTCCTCGTCATGTCCATGATCTCATCCGGGATTCCAAACTATCTTCTGTCATCAAATCACATAACTCTTTAATACAAATCATCATCAAACGTTAAGCGTGCGGACCCTACGGGTTCGAGAACTATGTAGACATGACCGAGACACATCTCGAGTCAATAACCAATAGCGGAACCTGGATGCTCATATTGGCTCCCACATATTCTACGAAGATCTTTATCGGTCAAACCGCATAACAACATACGTTGTTCCCTTTGTCATCCGTATGTTACTTGCCCGAGATTCGATCGTCGGTATCTCAATACCTAGTTCAATCTCGTTACCGGCAAGACTCTTTACTCGTTCTGTAATATATCATCCCGCAACTAACTCATTAGTCACATTGCTTGCAAGGCTTATACTGATGTGCATTACCGAGAGGGCCAAGAGATATCTCTCCGACAATCGGAGTGACAAATCCTAATCTCGATCTATGCCAACTCAACAAGTACCATCGGAGACACCTGTAGAGCACCTTTATGATCACCCAGTTACGTTGTGACGTTTGGTAACACACAAAGTGTTCCTCTGGTATTCGGGAGTTGGATAATCTCATAGTTATAGGAACATGTATAAGTTATGAAGAAAGCAATAACAACAAACTAAACGTTCATAGTGCTAAGCTAACGGATGGGTCATGTCAATCACATCATTCTCTAATGATGTGATCCCGTTCATCAAATGACAACTCGTGTCAATGGCTAGGAAACTTAACCATCTTTGATCAACGAGCTAGTCAAGTAGAGGCATACTAGTCACGCTCTGTTTGTCTATGTATTCACACATGCAGTAAGTTTCCGATTAATACAATTCTAGCATGAATAATAAACATTTATCATGAAATTAGGAAATAAATAATAACTTTATTATTGCCTCTAGAGCATATTTCCTTCAGAACATGCTAAAGAAGAGCAAGCATATTTTGGATAATAAAATGTTCGTTGCGCAGTGCCCACACATGATGAACCAGAGCGCATTAAGAATGCAACTCCCTGCCGTCTCTCTATATGTGGTGCACATGCATTTCGAAAGTAAAGTAGGAACATTAGCTGACCAATTAAACATTATCTGTTTTAGTAATATCAGCATCATATCAGATTTGTATTTGAGCAACAAGTTTGGAATTATGAGTGGCACGTTGTTTAGCTTGATGGATTCAGGAGCAGTGCTAAGCAGCTATGATGATCGTACTGAATATAAAGGAAAGTCTGCATGCAAGTCCCATGACTTTTGTCATTTGAGTCAGTCGACCATTTTAGGCGGTTGGATGAAGATCCTACGTCTCCTACCTTCTTCTTCCTCTTCTCTGATTCTTCCCATACAGAACACTGCACGGGCCGCCGACCGAACCACCGGCCCCGACCCCCCTGCCCTCCCCTGAACCGCCCCCACAGCCCGTGTTCTTCCACCAACCCCACCCCCACCCCCGCCCCCACCCGTGTCGAGTTTTCTTCATTCGGCGAGGCCCCACCACCACCAGGCCACCGCCCCCCATAACCACTGTCCCCACCCGAGCCCCTTCCTTCACACCGGCAAACTCCGGTGAGCTCTTAAAAATCGACTGACCCAATTTTGAAATTTAGTCTACTGTCATTTAACTAGTGTGGAATATAAAAGGGGAAAACCATAAGCATTGCGAGTATAGTGTTGAGCGTGCCATGGCGGATCTAAAGGCGCAAACCGGATAAAGGCAACTTCGAAACCAATGTTTGCTTTCAACTAACAAGTAAGTGATGGACAAGAAATCAGAGTAAAGAAGTGGAGATCTATTTTCTTGCTGCGATAAATAAGTTGAGCAGATACGAAAGAGTGCCGCCTCTGGTGCGGCGCCGTGTATGCATCTGCTGAGAATTTGACGGTGCTACGGTAGTGTCAGATCACGGGTTCCGGCAAAACCCTCGAGGTTCGAACACTGGGGTGCGCACGAAGATCTCCTCCTACCGATCCACGTCCTAGCTTCTGTAAGATCTCAAGGGCTAACTTGATGAACACGCAACACGAGGGACACAAGATTTATAATGGTTCAGGCCACCGTTGTGGTGTAATACCCTAATCCAGTGTGGTGGTGGTGGATTGCCTGTTGGGCTAAGGATGAACAGTTACAAGGGGAAGAACAACCTCCTAAGGTTGAGGTGTTCTTGTGCTCGGTGTGTGGCTAGGGATTGGCTAAAGATCAGATCTCCCTCCCACTATGGTGGCTAGTCCTATTTATAGAGGCCCTGATCCTCTCCCCAAATATTGAGTGGGAAGGGAGCCAACAATGGCCAATTTGAAAGGGGACAGCTAGTACAGCTTATCCTGACAAAAGCAGTCTTTGCCTGCAAAAGGCTCTGGTGGTGATGCCGCCTTAGGCTCCATGGTGACCTCCGCCTTGCCGTCCTGCTGGTCTTCGTCTCATTGCACTGATATGGAAACCTTTGCTTGACGCCTCGGTACTCCGCGCCCGTGCTTGCCTCCTTAGCACCAAAGAGGAAACAAGTACACTGTGCGTGCTGGCGCGTGCCTGGCCTTGATCGTCATGGCTCACTTCACGAAAGCCTCGCGAGGTTTGCCTTGCCTTGATCTCTCCGCCCCTCGTGAGCCAACCTGGTGAGGCCGCTCCCGAAGAGGTCTTGTGTCGTCCGCCTCGCGAGGCTTGGCCCCTCGCGAGGGTCTTGAGTGCTTGTTGGTGAAGATGGGCCGTACGGGCCCACTTACAGAGCCACGCCGTGGGCCGCAGGCAGGCAAGTCTAGGGACCCCCGTTCCCAGGACGCCGACAGTAGCCCCCGGGCCCAAGGCGCGCTTGGGCTTGGCTTCGAGGCGAAGCGAAAGGTCAAGTGCGGAGCACCGCGGGCCCCAGTAGCCCGCGGCCTTGGTCGATGCATGGCGGTTGATTGGACGTGGGCGCCTCTGCTTTCCCACACAGCCTTGGGATCCGCCTGGCTACACGGCCACCGCAACCTACACAGTTATTCTTCCAGCGCCCGCGCCATACTTCCCTGGTTCCTCTGCTTCTCTGAGACTCTGCTCCTCTTTCCAATCTGACCTGAGCTCTACCCACTCCATCGTCATGGCACCGAAACAAGCGGATAAGGGGAAGAAACCTCTGTCTTCTGCCAGCGCGCCTCCGGCCATCGAGCCCGTGGTTGGTCGATCGCTGGTGCTCAATGATGCGGCCATGGGCAAGGTGCGCCCCATGCTCGCCTCTTGCTTCAATGAGTGGGGAAAGACGGTCGCCTGACCCGCGTCTCGAGCTCATATTGATAGGACAGTCACCGAGGTTCCGCTCTTCATCGACAATCTCTGGGCTGGCCTAGTTCCCCCTTTCTCGGCCTTCTTCAACGCAGTGCTCGAACATTACCAGATCCACATGCTGCATCTTGACCCCCAATCCGTGACTCTTCTCGCCATCTTTGCCTTCGTTTGCGAGGCCATGGTGGGCATTGCCCCTTCCGTGGCCCTTCTCCGCCACTTCTTCTCATTGCATCTGGTGGATCCCCGGCAGAGCTCAGGATGCGTGAGCTTCCATGCCGTGGCCGAGACAGCCGGCTCGGGGATCGATTTTGACCTCCCGTCGTCCGCGGGCAGATTTCGGACGCGCTGGGTGTATGTGGATGTAGGGGTGCTTAGCCCCCTGCTCTCGCCTCCGTCGTCGCCCGCCGTCCCCAACCCCGGCTGGGGCCATGAGAAGCTCGCGAGCCCTTGCCTTGTCCCCGTCTGGCTCAGGCTAAAGAATCTGAAAGACCTTGGTGTGACTGCGCCTATGGTGGTGAAGGAGTTCGTCAGGCGCCGAGTCGCTCCGCTCCAGTGCCATTCTCGACCGATGTGGGCCTTGCTCAACAGCAAGGATCATATGAGGCTTTAGGACTCCGGGCTCCCTCTTGAGGCACGGCAGACGGTGCTTGAGGTCTTGGCGGGCGTTCCGTTGCCAGACGACATGCCTGGGAAGGGTTGCTTGTTGTATCGTTGCTCGAACAAGGAGGAATTCGCGGAGCACATGCCTTCCTTTGACGAGTGGGGGACTGCGCCCAGACGGCCTGGTGGGGCCCCGCGAGAACCCCGTCAACGTGGTTCCCCTCTTCGCTGTTGGTGCCGAGCTCACCCCGAGTGTGGAAGCAGGGGGGCGAGCACAGTCTGGGGCCGGTGGCCCTAGCACCAAGGTGCTGATGCCGCCTGGGGCTCCCGAGGAGTCGTCCTCGGGAGTCTGTGATTCTTGTCCTGGGGCGGCAGTTGCGGGGGCGACGCGACGCGCGAATCCTAAGGCCGAAGCTCCTAAGACCTCGGTAGGTCGCCGCGAGAGGGCGCCCGGCAACTCTCCTCAGCTCGACGCCCCTGAGGTTATCCCTTTAAGCGCTTCTCCTGCTACATCTCGTGCTGGCCGCCATGTCCAACGCTTTGGTCTGCTATGCATGGACTTCGAGGAGCTCCGGAAGAGGAAGAGGTCCCCGAGCGGCAGCGGTGGCATCTTTGGGCCGTTGAAGCGGAGGAAGTACATCGCCATTGACGAGTAAGTACTGTATCTTTGTGGCTTCTTGAGTGCTGCCTTCCTTCCTGACATTGGTTCTTCAGGGTCCCTTTCTCCATAGCCGCTGAGTCTTCCGAGAAGCAGTCTCCTCTCTCTTCGACTCCCCTGCTGGCCTTGAGCGCCCCGAGCCCGCGTGCCGCTCCTGGTGCGGGGTCGGTTGGGGAGGCGCGCTCGCCTCCATGGCACCTTGAGCCTGCGGCCTCGTCGCCCCTCCTTTGCGGCCTCGCTTGGAGCTTGGCGGGCGTGCCCGGGACCCCTCCTCTGGTCATGGACAGTGGCTAGTTGGCTTCGGTCTTTGGCTCCTCTTCAAGTAGCGGGCCCTGTCTAGTTCGGGCCCCTCGTGAGGCCTGGCTGGCGCCTGGGGCAGCGCCAGCCCCCAGCCCCCTGCTGATAGGGGGCGCATCGCTTCAGGCCTCGCCCGCAGCCCCCATGGTGGAGGACGAGATGGGCCATGCACTTGAGTTTGAGCACGAACGGAGCGTCGTTCGCCACGAGCTCTTCCAGGAGGTGATGGGCGCGATGAACCGGCTCGGCGGTGAACTCGCGGATGTCGACGCGCGCCTCAAGGCTGAGGGTCTTCGGCGGCGGAGGAACAGCGTAAGCTGAAGGTGTCTATCAACCTTGGCCGCCATCAGCGCAATCTTGAAACGTGAAGGCCAAGGCATCTCTTGAGGTCTCTCGTGAGGCTTGCTCCCGAGCTTTCGAGGAGGCTCACGAGGCTGACCACCGTCACGAAGCTACGGAGAAGCACGCGTGGGAGCTCCAGGCCTAGAGTGCGTCCCTGGAGCAGCAGGTGGAGGCACGCAAAGCCGCCCTTGCATCGCTGAGGGGGACGCCCGCCGAAGAAGAAGAGGTCCGGAGGCGCTGGCACCGGAGGCCGTGGAGCGTAGCCTCGAGCTTGAGCGACTAGAAACAAGGGAGCGTCAAGTTGCCCAAGCGGAAGATGCAGTTGGTGCTCGCGAGGCCAAAGTCTAGGAGGAGGTCGATCGCCGGGTGGCCGAGGTTCACGCGGGTCTTGAGGGTAGGCACGACCTGAAGTTGAAGCTTGCGGAGACGGAGGCAGCGGGTAGGGCTGCTGCCCTTAGGCCCAGGCTAGCTAAGGTGGAAAGGCGCGAGGAAGCCACAACAGCCGCCCTGGTCATGGCGTAGGCGGAATTAGCCTCTGCCCTCGCCGAGGTGCTTTCCCTCCAGAAGCGGGTTGCTGACACCGAGTCCATTGCGCGGCAGAACAGGGAGGAAGTGCTTCATCGGCGGACACTGGAGCGTGAGCACGCCCCCATGCTTCGGGTCCTCAGGGTCAGGGCCAACGCGGCGCTGGGCCACGTCTGCGACGAGAATGCTCGACATCCTCACTCGAATGACTACGCCAGCCACCTTCGCTTCTTCTCCAACGTGGTGACACACCTGGACGCTCGATCCGATAGAGCTCGCCAGCTCGTGGAAGAGAGGAGCCGTGGCCTGCTTGGGCGCGTGTTCTCCCGCGTCTTCAGTCATCTTCAGAACACCTTCCCCGACTTCGACTTCAACGCCACCATTGCCCCCGTACCCGCGTCAACCGGGGCGACCTGGCACGGTGGGTGGAGGACAACGTGGATGCGCTGGTCAGGGCCTTCGCTTCTGAGGATGACGTGGTGGTAGTCGCGGCAGACGAAGGTGACGTGGTTGACGACGGCGATGTCGGGGGCGGCAAAGGTGGAGGCAACGCCAGGGACGGCGACAGCGACGCCAGCGGTGCGTCTGAAGATGACCTGGGGGACGCGACAAGCGACATATTCGGCTGATCCCATGTTCCCCTGCTGTTTTACCCTGTATGCCAGAACTTGGGCATGGCCCCTTAAGATTGTAAGAGCATTTTGAGAGGGGGGCCCCTCATGTAAACAAATCGCAGTTTTTATTCTTCTATGCCAAGCTGAGTGTGCGCCTTTGTGAATCCATGAGTCTGGTGGCAAGTTTGCTGTTGCGGCTTACCTTAGCCGAGGCAAACCCCCAACTGGATCGTGAGGTCGTGAGTTTCCGAGGAGCTCCTGAAGGATCTACTGATTCGCCTGAGAGGGCCTCGCGAGAATCAGGTGTCGATCATGGTATCGACGCGCGTGGTGCGTATGCTGCGCCCAACCCCGCTCGCGAGGGGCCCGCGAGGGGGAGGCAGCGAGCGCGAGCTTCGGAATAAGGCAAGAACTAGACAGCAGGAAATCACTCGAACGAGAAAAGACACCCCCCGCACACATCAATGAAAATTCAACTTCAACTTAAATCCAAATCCAGAAGGCAAGGCTACAGAAAAGGGATCCAAAGCCAATGGCCGCGTCCGGCACCTAGTCTAGTCTTCTTGTCTTCGAGTCTTCTCACCAGCACGGAGCTAAGTGCTGCCACTAGGACGTGGGAGGGAGCCCCCGAGGCCCGAGGGTGTCTCTCCTGAGGCTCCGGGGCGTGTACAGCCCCACTCGTTATTACGTGAGAGTGTCACGGGCGGCGATCTTCACAGGCGTGAGCCTTACTTCATATCGCCAGACGAGGGCCCCGCCTTGCGCCACCCTCGACCACCATTGGGGGCGACCGGAAACCTGGACGACACCAAGGGACAAAGAGGACGCCAGCGGTGCCCTCGGCGACCACGGGTCCTCTGCCGGGGGTAGGCTTTCCAGCACCTCCCCGGCAGAGGGCGTACCTCCGGGGGACGCCTTGCTCCGTGCGGCGCGGGGAGGGGTCCGGCTCCCGACCTCTCTCCTGCAGCCCCCAGTGCGCTCCCCCTGGCGGAAGGGAGGCCGTCGAACTGGGGCCGCCAGCCGCTGTGGTGACCTGATCCTCCTGCGCACCATGGTTAGTGTAAGCCTGCTCCTGAGGAACTAGTGGTACCCTATAGTCGTTATCGCCGGTGCGGTTGGTGAGGCTTCCGGATGGCTCCCGAAAGGTGCCGGCTTCTAGCGCCTCCTCCTCCTAGCCAGACTCGAGGAACGAGCCGGGGTCGTCTTCCAGCATGTACTCCTGGTCCACCATGCGGGGCACGTAGGCCTCCGGGGCCGCCGCCTCGAAGACCTCGCCGTAGTGCCCCACGATCCATGTCGCCCGTCCTAGCGTGCCGCCTCGAGGATGGTAGGGTTGCATCCCACCCGGACCATAGGTGGCGGCGCTCACCCCCGTGCCCAGTGGAGGTGGCGCGGGAGCGAGCGGGCCTACAACTCCGTTGGTTGCACCGGTGTCGATGAAGCCTGGTGGTGCGCCCGCGGTCACGCGGGCGCGGCGTGGTCCGCCATGCGACCCGGCCGCAGCCTGTGGCATGAGCGGAGTACAGAAGGATGGGGCTCCTGAGGCTGCGGCGTCCAAGATCTCGGCGACGCGCTCGAGCAGTGCATCCCGATCGCTCTCCATTAACCGGCATCGCAGCAGCTCTCGAGCCACCGTGAGCGCGGCCCTCATGTTCGCCTGCTCCCGCCGGGTGTGCGGCGCCATGGCGGCAGCGTGGCTTGAGGCCCTCGCGGCCGCTCGCACTTGTCGTGGAGTAAGAGCAGAGGGTGAGTGACCGCGCCGCCCGCGCCCCGCGGCGTTTGGCGGTGCGCGTGCCGCCTGAGGCGCGGGGTTGAGGTCTTCTTGGGCAGACGGCACCGCCCGGGCCGGCCAGGCCGCCCAGCAGTCGGTGTTGGCTCTCGAGTCGCCGGACATCGGAGCCGCGGAGCGCCGAAGGATCAGCGAGCGGATCGGCTGGTGGGAGAAGAGCCCCGGCGCACCCCTACCTGGCGCGCCAAATGTCGGATCACGGGTTCCGGCAAAACCCTCGAGGTTCAAACACCGGGGTGCACACGAAGATCTCCTCCTACCGATCCACGTCCTAGCTTCTCTAAGATCTCAAGGGCTAACTCGACGAACGCGCAACACGAGGGCACAAGATTTATACTGGTTCAGGCCTCCGTTGTGGTGTAATACCCTACTCCAGTGTGGTGGTGGTGGATTGCCTCTTGGGCTAAGGATGAACTGTTACAAGGGGAAGAACAACCTCCTGAGGTTGAGGTGTTCTTGTGCTCGGTGTGTGGCTAGGGATTGGCTAAAGATCAGATATCCCTCCCACTATGGTGGCTAGTCCTATTTATAGAGGCCCTGGTCCTCTCCCCAAATATTGAGCGGGAAGGGAGCCAACAATGGCCAATTTGAAAGGGGACAAGTAGTACAACTTATTGTCGGGGGTTGGGTGCGACATATGCCAATGGATGGCTTATCATGGTGGGAGCGAGTAGAACGTCGCCGGTGCCTGGAAGCGGGATGAGGCGTAAACACGAACGCCGGCACACTTTACCCAGATTCGGGGCTCTCCTAGGAGATAACACCCCTAGTCCTGCTCTACGGGGTCTCCGCATGATCACTAAGGCACTAGTGAGTACAATGGTGCTCCTCGAGCTGTATGCTAGAGGTAGGAGAAGGCAGGCACGCTCCCTCCTTCCTCTTGGTATGAGTCTAGTTCTAACTGGTTGGGAACCCTTTGCATGGGTGCCCTGGGGGGTTTATATAGGCCTGCCCCCCACAGGTACAATGGTAATCCGGCCGGGTATAGGACCCGACTGTCAGTGTCTCTGGTCGCCGGCTTCTCCGCCGGCTGCTGGGGCCTGCCGCCTGGTGGGCCCCACTGATAGGTCTGGTATGGCGCCGACAGGCCACTCCCGCCGCTCGCGGGGCTTGCCGGCTGCTGATTACTGTAGCCATGATGCTAATGACGCAGACTTGGTCAGGGGAGCATGGCTACAGTCCCGCCGCCTGGTGGGAGATCACTGTAGCCACACCGCGTCTCATCTGGTTAATGGTGCATGGTCCCCGAGGGAGGGACAGGCCGCCTGATGGAGGCCGGCCTCCCTCAGGTCCGGCTGGTCCGGCCTCTGCCGTCTTCCGGGCTCTCGCTGCCTGGTAGGGCCCGCCGCCTGCAGGCTGTACCGACAGGCCGTCGTGGGGACAGGGCTCCGCCTGCCAGCAATGACATTAGGGGGGAAGTGGCAACAGTGCCGCGCCGGGCGGAGATCTCCGCCTGTACGGAGCACTGTGGCCACACCCGGCCCAGGATTGGGGGGGGATGGGCTACACTGTAGCCTCACCCTGTCTTGTCTTCTTAATGGGGGCGCAGATTTTGAGAGCACCGTGCACGGACTGCTAGGAGCCGGCCTCTCTGGGGCCGCCTGCTAGGAGTCGGCCCGTCTTGGTGCCGCCTTCTGGAGCTTAGCCGCCTTCAGGCAGACGGCCGCTTGGGCCAGCCGGCCATCAGAAGGTGGCGCTTCATCTTGAGGCTCTGAGGGGCGCAGCCGGCCCCGATGTCTTGAAAGGTTCAGGGACTTGGGTTAGGCTACCCGTGGCCCATTACTCCGACAGTAGTCCCCGAAGCTGGTGAGGCGCCACGGCCAAGGAGCCGAGGAGCATCAGCAGTTTCCTTCTCCGGGTGCTCTGGGCAGAAGCTTCATCGGACTCCCGGCAAGCCGCCTGGTAGGAGTCGGCCACGTCCAGTCGGATTTGTCTGAAAGCTTTTGAATGCAATGGTGGAAACCAGGTAGCGTACTAGCTAAGCCTCCAGGCTAGCCGCCCGTCGTGGGCACGCCACGTGGCGTCAAGCAGCCGGGCCAGCATGTCGGCCCACGCGCGCGATGGGACGCTATAGCAGGCTGGGCCCGCCTGTACCGGGCCTCGGCACGCGAGCGGACCCGCCGCGGCCGAGGCGGGCGGTTGAGCTTCGTTGCGGAGTTACTGCACGCAGTAACTCGCTCGGTAAACGTGGGGACGTGGGGTCGTGGGAACAGTTAATCCCACGATCCCACGCCCGCCCCCTCGTCTTCATAGCCTGTCGGCTATAAGTAGGGGGAGGAGGGGCAGCGGCGGAACACGTGCGCCCCTCCACCCCATTCTTGCCTCCTTCTTCCTCCTCCTGCAGCAGCGCCCCCGAGCTCCGCCGGAGTTTCGCTGCCGCTCGTCTTCGTCGAGCCCTTCCGCCCCGAGCCCTCTTGGCCTTGCTCCGATCCTCTGCTCCCCCGCCGCACCGTTGGCCTCGTTAGCAGGGAGGAGATTGGGACGGGTCAAACGTCCATGAAGATCACATCGCCTTCCTCCGAGACACGCGGCGCCTTCCCGGCGCGGGCTACGTGAAGGCACGCGTGCCCCCTGCAAGGGAAATCTCGCCGGCGCCGGGGGAGGGCGAGCGGGTCGTCTTCCGCTCGCACTTCATCCGCGGCTTCGGCTTGCCGGTGAGCGGCTTTCTCTGCTCATTCCTCGAGTTTTATCATCTCCAGCCTCATCACCTCACGCCCAACACCGTGATGCTTCTGTCCGCCTTCGTCACAATGTGCGAAGGCTATCTCGGCATCCTTCCCACAATCGAGTTGTGGGGAGCGTTCTTCTACACCAAGCTGGGCACCTCCGTCCGGGAGGTGGCTGCCCAGTGCGGTGCCTTCGTCGCGGTGCGCCGGCCGTGGCCGAAGAATCCCTTCCCCACCGTCAAGCTGCCACAATCGGTCAAGATGTGGCAGCAATCTTACTTCTATGTGGAGAACGTGGACCCGGCCATCGACTTCATCAACCTGCCGGGTTATGTAGCCGGCCCGCCGGCTGAACCCCGGGCCAGCTGGGCTACAAGCCGAAGCCCGTATCAGCAGACGGCGCCGCCGCCATCCAAAGACTCTGGGAGCTGACCGGCGCCGAAGGCCTCAAGGCGTCCGACTTACTGGTGGCCTTCATCGTGCGCCGGGTTCTCCAGCTCCAAGGCCAGCCTCACCTGATCAGCCGGATGAGCGGACATCGCGACCCATGCCGACTGAGTACCAAGGAGATGCAGGCTGCCGAGGTGGCAAACTTGGTGAACGAGATCTCCGGCTTCAAGCTGGAGGGGTCCTGACGGTTCGGCAAGCCGCCGTACTCCCGCTCGGACCCGCCGCCTGCCGTAAGTTCCTCGATCTTTTCCTTCTTCAGTATTTCATCCTGGTTCCGTCTTGTTGTATTGAGCAGTCGGCCTCTCGCTTTTTGAAACAGATTTATATGTCCGAGGAGACGGCCGCCATAGTGGGGGTGGGCGGCCCCTACGCGCCGGACCGAGCAGCGAGCGACATGGACGACCCGACTTGGGGGCGGCTGCCTTGGAGGACGACGCCACAGGCGGCGTCTATGAAGCAGGCGGCTCCGAGGAGGGCGGCATCGAAACTTGGCCTGACGACGACGACGAGGAAGACGAGCCGCGCCCTGCGCGAGGCGCCGGCAGGGCGGACGCGGGCCCCTCTTCCGAGCCGACTGCTCGAGGCGGCACGCGTAAGCATAAGCAAGGCGCGGCCTTGTTCGGTAGCGCGCCGAAGAAAGCCAAGAACCCGACCACCGCGACCAGGTGGAAGGAGGCCGCAGCAAAGGCGGCCAAGTTTCAGAAACTTCCGAAGGCGCCTCCCATGGTGTCGGCGTGAGTATCTTTCCCTGTACTTTCCCTCCTTGTCGATTCTTTCTGAGTTTCCTTTCTTTGTTTTACTTTTCTTGACTCAGGGCCCCGCTATCTCTTGAGAAGTTGGCCGCTGCCTCCGTCATTGGGTCAGCGGAGGCCTCCATCACCTCCCGGCGAATTGATCCGGCTGCCGACCTCCGGGAGGCGATGGAGTGAAATGCGTGGGAGGCGCGCGAGGAGCAAGAAGCCGCCCGCCTGGAGAAGGCGGAGGCGGACAAGGCGGAGGCCACCGCTTTGAAGAAGCTGGCAGAGGCTGAAGCTGCTGCTGCGGCGAAGGAGCAGGCCGACGAAGCCACGCGTCGCCAGTCGGCGTTATTCGTCTTCCCCGTGAACTCCGCGCCGCCACCATCGGAGTTTGTGGCGCCGACTGGGAGAGCCGGCGACGAGCACCCGACCATGGAGAGGGATGGCTGCGATGTCGTCATGCCGGATGTGGCCGTGCCTCCGCCACCATCATCCGGAGAGGCGCAAGACGAGTAGCCAGCGGACCCGCCGGTGCCGCCAGCCGGAGACGAGATGGTGACGGGCCCGACTCCTAAGGTCCGCACACAATCGCGCCGCCGGATTACAAAGGCGGCCTCGGCGCCACGTCCATTGGAAGCCGGCGCCGCGAGCTCGTCGATCCCGGACGCCGAGGCGACCAGCGCCGCGCCCACTGGCTGGGTGTGGGGAGGCGGGACGGGCCCTTTGAACCGGGCGATCCTAGACATCCAAGCCAAGCTTCATGCCGAGGCCGACGCTCTTAAGCATTGCAACAATGCGTTCTTGGAGTCGCGAGCAGCCGTCCGGGTATACTTCTTGCCTCTTTGATTTTTATGCTTCTCCGTGGGGGCGCGCCAGCGCACCCACTAGGTGTAGTCCCCGAGCTCGGAACTTTAATTGGCAAGCTCCGAGTACTAACATTATCTGATATATTTATTGCAGGATTATCACAACCTCCGTTCGACCGTCTTTAGCTCCAAAGTCCAGGAGCTAACTCAACGGACCGCCGACATGTCGGAAAGCCGGAGTAAGTCTTTGGTTTCTTTCTCTGCAGGGGCGCGCTGGCGCACCCGCGGGCTGTACTCCCCGAGATTCGGGCCGACTGCTGAGCAGTCGGGCTGGATCTCCCCGGCAACTGTATTTCTTTGGTTGATCGTTGATAACTTCTTTCTCTGCGGGGGCGCGACGGCGCACCCGCGGGCTGTAGTCCCCGAGATTCGGGCCGACTGCTGAGCAGTTGGGCTGGATCTCCCCAGCAACTGTACTTCTTTTCTGCTGACTATTGATATCTTTTTCTTTCTCCCTTCTTGCAGAAGCCAACGCCGCCCTACAGCAGCAGCTGGGCGAAGCCAACACCGCGCTGCGTGTCAAGGAGGCGGATTGCAGCAAGCTGGCCAAAGAGCGTGACCGGCTGGTCGCGCAACTGGCGGAACAGGCGGAGCTTCTCAAGAAGACCCAGAAGGAGGCGGAGGGCAAGGAGGCCGGTCTCCTTGCTGAGTTCGAGACCAAACGCTCTGCCTGGACCGATAAGGAGGCAATGCTGACTGCCGGTTCCGGCGAGATTGAAGACATGGTTGATGGTGAGCTTCCTTCTTTATTCTTTCTTCGAGCTGCCGGCTTCTGATCAGGCCGGCTTCTTGTTTCTAATTTTGGCTTTTTTGCTTTCTGTTTGAGCAAACTTCTTCCCCGGTCACTCCGGTGCTGCCAATCAGGCCATCGAGGCTGATCGCGAAGGGCGGAGGGCGGAAGGCGCGGAGATCACTGCCGACGCCTCCCGGACCCTTAGTGAACAACTTCTCAGCATCCAGGCCTGTCTTCGGCCAGCTCATCGGATGCTATCATCAACGTGTCGGCGCCCAGGCGATCGCCGCCCTGTGGCCAGACATGCCAGCTCCACGTACACCCAGCCGGACTGCCGACTGGCTGGAGGTGGCGGCCGACCGTCTTGAGGCTTGGAAGGGTTCCTCGGCCTGGGCTGGGGCACGCCGAGCCTTGGAGTTCATCAAGGCGTGGTACCCTGGGATAAATCTAGCCCAGTTGACCACGTTTCGACAGGAGGCCCAGGAGGAGCTGGTGGCAGTGGAGGGTGATCTCGTCAAGCGGGCGGCGGCAATCGCCGAATACACCAACACCAGCAACTTCGTCCCGGAGCTGGACGAGAACGGCGCCGAGGCACCACCAGAGTAGTTCGGGCTGAACCCGGAGGATGGCGAGGACTCGGCCGAGGTGATCGACTCGAGCGACAAGGGAGAAGACGAGGAGGAGGAGGAAGGTGAAGAGGAGGTGCCATGGGTTGAAGCGGGCGGCCAGCCATAGCTCGACCGCGCCTCCAGCAACGAGCCACGCCCGAGCGAGCCGGCTGCTGCTGAAGGCGACCAAGCGGGGACTGACCAGCCAGCCGCTCCACCAACCGGCACCACCGACTCCACCGTTCCGCCGAACCCGCCTGCTGCTCCCTAGGTTACCAACTTATCTCTGTTTTTCCCTGCTTATCAGTCTCGACAAACTTTGTTAGCTTCGCACAATTCCACCCGCGGGGTGTATTTCAAACTTCTATTGGATGTTGGCCAAGGGCCTTTTGATATGTAAATATGCTTGCCGAGTTCTATCTTTCCTTGCTTACTGCCCCTTGGCTTTTTTCCTTTGCCGCCTTCCCTTGGTTGCCGTCTTGCCAGCCGAACAGCCGCTCTGCGGACTGTGGCTAGGTCAACTACTTAGCCACTTTCGGGAGGCAAGTACTTACCTGATTAGAGTTTTTTTAGCAAGTTAAGTAGAAGCCGGCTGGCTGGCTGCTCAGCAGCCAGTCATCGAAGCGGGAAGCCGGCTTGAACTATGTGCATGCTTTGGGTCCTTAGCCATTTTTCATGCAGACACCCTTTCTACCTTAACTCCTGCCGACCGGACAGTCGCTCTGCGAGCTGCGGCTTCTGGTAGGAGAAAGCTTAAGTGCCAACACATTACTTGTCCGGCTGCAGGAAGCATTACATAGTACAAGGCGGCGAGTCCCCGGGTCGACTGGTCGAACCCAGTGCTAGGCGGACTAAATGAAATAACACACTGATAGGCATAATACTTATCATATAGATAAAAGAGGGCAGTCCCCGAGCTCTTCTCGGGGGGGGGCCGGAGTCTTCGTACTTAATACAAAAGTTGGCGTGGTACATACTGCATCAACTATAAAACCTTCGGAGGAGGTTTGCATTCCATGGTCGCTCCGTCTCCTTGCCGGAGTAATCTCTTTTGCGTGCTCGAGGCTTCTGAGCATCGATCAGGTAGTAGGAGTCATTGCCCAACACCTTGCTGATGATGAAGGGGCCTTCCCAAGGTGCCGAGAGCTTGTGCTGGCCGGCTGTTCGCTGGATCAGCCGGAGCACAAGGTCTCCCTCTTGGAAGGATCTTGGCTTGACCTTCCGATTGTAGTATTGGTGCAGGCTCTG
Organism: Triticum aestivum; assembly: GCF_018294505.1. Classification (NCBI taxonomy): domain Eukaryota; kingdom Viridiplantae; phylum Streptophyta; class Magnoliopsida; order Poales; family Poaceae; genus Triticum; species Triticum aestivum. Next base: position 371,999,788 of record NC_057796.1, on the reverse strand, counting down.
CTGGTAGATGGTGGACCGGCTGAGTGCCAACAGTCGGCCCTCTTCTAGCAGATCAACGCCGTCTTCTCGTGCTTCTTTTGCCTCCTCTTCGGTGTACATGGTGACTCGAGGGGAGTCGAATTCTATGTCCGTCGGGATGATGGCTTCGGCACCGTAGACGAGGAAGAAAGGTGTGAAGCCGGTTGACTTGTTCGGAGTTGTGTGCAGACTCCAGAGGACGACCGACAGCTCCTCGAGCCAGCAGCCGGCCGAAGGCTCCAGAGGTTCGACCAGTCGGGGCTTGATGCCGGACAAAATGAGGCCGTTTGCTCGCTCCACTTGGCCGTTTGACTGCGGATGTGCAACGGATGCTAAGTCCAGTTGGATGCCCTGCGTCGCGCAGAAACGAGCCAAGGCGCCTTTGGCAAAGTTTGTGCCATTGTCGGTGATGATGCTATGTGGTATGCCATACCGGATGGTGATGTCGTAGATGAAAGTCACAACAGTCGGACCATTCAACTTCTTAATTGGCTTTGCTTCTATCCACTTGGTGAACTTGTGCACCGCGACAAGTAGATGAGTCATGGCGCCGCGTGCTGTCTTGAATGGTCCCACCATGTCCAGGCCCCAGACGGCAAAGGGCCAGGCAATGGGGATAGTCTTGAGTGGAGAAGCCGGCTGATGTGGCTTTGATCGGAACTTCTGGCACCCTTTGCATTTCTGGACCAAGTCTTTGGCATCTTCTAGAGTAGTCAGCCAGAAAAAACCGTGGCGAAAAGCTTTGGCAACAAGTGCTCTTGAGGCCGCGTGGTGACCACACTCGCCCTGATGGATGTCTTTGAGGATTGCTTGGCCTTGCTCCGGCTCCATGCAGCGCTGGTACACACCAGTGACGCTGCGCCTCACAAGCTCTCTGTTGACAATGGTGTATGCTGCTGCCCGGCGTTGCCCTTGCCGGGCCGAGATCTCATCAGTCGGCAGCTCTTTGTTCACCAGAAAGTTGAGGATGGGCTGAGCCCATTAAGGTGCTGCAATTTCTTCGACTGCTAGGACTGCTACTTGTACGAGGGCGGTTGGGCCGGGAGGCGGTGGGTTGGAGTCGGTGGCCGCCTGCTGAGTCGATGGAATCCCCGGGCCGACTGCTGCAGTCCCCGGGCCGGGCTCTAAAGTCCTCGGGCTAGGTGCGACTGCTGCAGTCCCCGAGCCGCCTGCCGGAGTTCCCGCGCCAGCTGCTGGGGTCCTCAACTCGGATCCGACTGCTTCAGGAGGAGCCGGCACGAAGATGGAATCTGATTCTGGTGATGGCTTGACAGGCAGCTTGAGGAGGCGTTGCAGGGCGACGCCAGCTGGTATTGCTTGCCGGGTGGAGCCAATCCGTGCCAAAGCATCGGCTTGTTCATTGTCATTTCTTGGCACATGGAGGAACTCGCACCCTTCAAAGTATCCACTGAGTTGTTGGACGAGGAAGCGGTAGCTGGCCATATTTGCATCCTTGGCGTCCCAGTCGCCTGACGACTGCTGGACCACCAAGTCGGAGTCTCCATAACACAGGATCCGGCGAATGCCGAGTTCCTTGGCAAGCCGGAGCCCGTGTATGAGCGCTTCATATTCAGCTACGTTGTTGGAGGCGGCAAAGTGGATTTGCAGCACATATCTGAGCTTGTCGCCTTTGGGAGAAGTGAGGACGATGCCGGCTCCCAAACCGGTGCGCATCTTGGAACCATCAAAGTGCATCCGCCAATGGGTGGAGTGTGGCGCTGGCGGCAGGTACTGGGTCTCGGCCCAGTCGACGAGGAAGTCGGCCAGTGCTTGTGACTTGATGGCAGTGCACTACTAGGAAAAGGCTTATACATAGAAGTTTACCAGTAGCGTGTGTTTTGGAGCCAACGCTACTGATAATTACCAGTAGCGCCTGTTACAAACCACGCTACTGGTAAAACTTAGCAGCAGCATTGGTTTCTAGGGGGCACGCTACTGGTAAGTTAACCACACCACACCCCCCGGCCAAAAAATAGTAGCAGCGTTCGTACTCTAACAAGCGCTACTGTTAAGGATATAGCAGTAGCGTTGGGCCACCAAGAAGCGCTACTGCTACTTCTATGTGTAATCTTTTAGTAGTAGCGTGTTTTTTGAGCAAGCGCTATAGATAGTTTTATGTACTAGTAGATATTTTGGCTGGCACACATAGCAGTAGCGCGCTTCGGTGACCCGCGCTACTGCTATGGTCGCCAGGCAAAATATCTACCACCTTTCCCCCCTCCCCCTTGTCTTCCCCCTTTCTTTCTCCCCCTCCCTCTTGCACTTGCTTGTTCTTCAATGCTTCCCCCTCTTCTTTGCCCCTCCTCCCCTCCTCCATTAGAGCCTCCCCCTCTTCTTTGCCCTCCACCACCCCCCTTTTCTTTGTGCCCTCCACCACCCACCCCCTCCATTAATGCCCTCCCTCCCCCTCTTCTTTGC
>NC_057796.1:371992252-371996782 GCF_018294505.1 Triticum aestivum | reverse complement strand
CTTTGCCCTCCCCCTCTTCCATTAATGCCTTCCCTCTTCTCTCCCTCTCCTCTCCCACTATCTCCCTAGCTAGCTAGCTAGCTAGCTAGATAGTTAGAGCTATATATCTAGAGCTACTAGGTAATTAAGAAGAGAGGTGCTCGATATCCCTCTCGACACATAGGTGAGCAAAAAAAGGTGTTTGTGTGGATTGAACCAAAACTATATATATATATATATATATATATATATGGGCGATATGAGAATATATATACTAAATTGTGTGTGGCATAATTTGAGTTGCCTACATTGCGTATTTGATGAAATAATGTGGGTGACATGACTTGCCTATGTTTTGAAATGTCGATTCAATTCCGTTTCGGCGAATTTCGGGCATGCAAACTCAATATGTCCTATGTTTAGGGAGGGTCATGCCGAATTTTTGTGTGAACTTGATCCATGCATGCATATATACGTGGTTATAATATTTGCTCCGGGCGCAGGTGATAATGAAGGTCAATGGAAGGATGGTGGAAAGATATTGGCAATCCGCTGTGGATGACATGTATGAAAAAAGACTGAAGGATGTTTTATGTCCGTGTCGAAAATGCAAAGGAGGAGTCAGGATCGACCCCTTTAAGGGTGGTAAATTCAAGGCGCACCTGCTCATGCATGGTTTCATGCCTGGCCATACTCGGTGGATAAGTGAAGATGATGATGATGAGGACGTCGACAGGGCAGGAAATAACGACATGGGGCCACCAGATGAAGAGATGACCGATTATGTGCCCGAAGAGGAAGACAGCCTCAGAAATGTCGGTGGCGAAGAGGCCATTCAAGGCGGTGAAGACGCGGACACGCCGACTTCTTCGTCGCTACTAAGTTCAGCCATGCGGGACCCACATGTTCAAGACCTGCTTCGCAAGAAGACGACTAGCTACAGAGCTTCTTCAAGAGAGGAGGCCAAACTGGCGCAACTGGAGGTAGACTTGATGACTCCTTTGTATGATGGTTGCAATCCCGAGGTGACCCACTTGAGTTTCACACTAGAACTTCTAAAGACGAAGGAAAAAAACAAATGGACAGATACAAGCCTGGATGAGCTTCTGAAGTATCTAAAGAAGGTTCTTCCTACGGGAAGCCTGTGTCCTACTAGTGTCGAGGAGGCAAAGAAAATCGTGTGCCCTCTTGATCTGCCACATATTAGATATCACACATGCATCAATGATTGCATCATATATCGGAACGAGCACGCGGAAAAAACCATCTGTCCAAAATGCAATGCTTCACGATATAAAAAGGCCGAAAAGAAAGCTCCACAGAAAGTTGTATGGTACTTTTCGATCTCTTCGCGTCTACAGCGGTATTTCGTAGATCCTAAGGAAGCAAAGCTTATGCGCTGGCACGTGGAGGGGGTGAAGCCAGATGACGGAGATGAGCCGAAGCTGAGACACCTCGCAGATGCTAGCCAGTGGAGAGCATTAAATGCTGAATTTGAATTTTTCGCAAATGATCCAAGGAACATCGTGCTTGGCGCTAGTAGTGATGGCATGAATCCATTTGGCAACCAGAACACCAATCATAGCACATGGCCCGTGTTTGTATGGATGTGCAACCTCCCCCTGGTTGTGCATGAAGGAAAAATACATACACATGGCTATGCTTATTCAAGGGCCGAGACAACCGGGAAATGATATAAATCTGTATCTCGGGTTACTGAAAGAGGAGCTAGATACCTTATGGAAAACGCCGGCCAAGACATGGGATGCAAGCAAAGGAGAGTATTTCTACATGAGAGCCGCGCTGATCACGACGGTGCAGGACTATCTCGGTTACGGCTATCTCTCCGGCCAGGTGTGCCATGGATATTGCGGATGCACGAGGTGCATGGATGATACGACTTCTCTGCAGCTATCGAAAGATGGCGGGTCTTCGAAAATCGTGTACATGGGGCATCGAAGATGGCTCGAGAAGGATGACCCATGGAGAAAGCATGGAGATCTATTCAATGGTATGGCTGAGCATCGAGGTCCTCCACGTAAGCGTAGCGGTGCAGAAATATATGAGTTATTGAAGAACTGGGAAGAGTGCCCCTCCCCGGGAAAGATGAAGAAAAAGGCGCCAGAGCCCCTGCTGAAGATATGGAAGACGAGATCTATTTTCTGGGACTTGGAATACTGGCCCATACTCGACACGCCTCATAGCCTTGATCAAATGCATATCACAAAAAATATCCTTGAGAGTTTGCTTGGAACATTGATGAACATGCCGGAGAGGACCAAGGATAGGCCAAAGGCAAGAAAAGACTTGGAATTTTTGAATATTAGGAAAGATCTCCGAATGCCCGGTAAAAGGTCAGAGGAGACCAAGACGGAGACAGAGACAGAAGATAGGGGCAAAAAAGTAAACAAGAAGGAAGAACAATATTGCCCCCCTCTTGCTTCACCTTAGATCCGAAGGAGGTCGATCAATTGTTCAAGTGCCTTGCCGGAATCAAAGTTAGTTCCGGATACTGTGGGAAGATAAGCAAATATCTGGACACTAAGAAAAAAAGGTTCAGTGGGATGAAGTCTCACGACTATCATGTGATGATGACGCAGTTATTCGCGGTTGCACTTAGAGGGATTATGGACACACATGTGCGTGAGACGCTTACTGACCTATACCACTTTTTTGATGCTATCTCTCGAAAGTCGATCAGCGTGAAGCAACTCCATAGTCTACAGGAAGAGATCGTTGTCATACTGAATGAGCTAGAGATGTACTTCCCGCCTACGTTCTTTGATGTCATGTTGCATCTATGTGTCCACATCATGGACGACATCATCGACCTAGGGCCGACATTCCTGCATTGCATGATGCCGTTCGAGAGGATGCATGGGGTCATCAAAGGATTCGTTCGTAACATGTCCCGTCCAGATGGAAGCATAGCCCAGGGATATCTGACCAAAGAGTGCATCTCTTTCTGTGAGAGTTATCTGACCAAAGACCCTGTTGTTGGTTTGCCCGTCAACAAGCACTGTGGAAGGCTCGAAGGCAAAGGTCACACCAACGGTCATAGGGATGTGAATGTGTTACGCTCGGGCCGACAAAACGACCTTGGCAGGGCAAACTTAGTAGTGCTACAACACCTAGATGTGCTAGAAGATTTCGTGACATTGCACAAAGAGACCATCGCAAAGAAGCACCGTGACCGTGGGGTGCACAGAACGGACGCTGAAGTTATTAGAGAGCACAACTCCACTTTCGTGCGTTGGATCAAAGAGCGAGTTCTGGCTAATCCCCCGAAAGAGGGTTGTCCGAACGGAACACTCATATAGGCCTTAGCACATGGCCCGTCAACCAACCTCGCAACTTATCAAGCATATGATATCAATGGATACACGTTCTACACAGAGGAGAAAGATATAAACAGTGATGACCAAAACACAGGGGTGACGATGGAAGCCATGACCGGGAATGTAATTGAAAGATATTATGGAAGGGTCGAAGAGATATGGGAGCTTAACTACTCTGGATTGCATAGCGCGACGATGTTCCGTGTCAGATGGGCTAAGAATGTGCACAGAGAAAACCGACATTTCACTACCATGTGTATACCCGACTCCGATAGCGGTACCGTCAACGCCATCGCCAAAAATGAGCCATGGGTACACGCTAAACACGTGACACAATGTTTCTTCATAACTGATCCGATTAATCCCAGCCGTGTTGTCGTGAGGAGAAGCAAAAGGAGCATCGCCGGAATGGATGGAGTCGCCAATGAGGAAGACTATGACCAGTACGGTGACCCGATGAGGGAAGATGATGCTGATGACGACGAAACATACGTAAAAAGAAGAATGAAGACTACATTACCTACGAAAGATCGTAATCCCTGCAGAAGGAAAAGTCACGACCATGGGCTCAATTATTCAAGAACGAACAAAAGAGGGAAGAAGATCAGTCTGAAGCGTTGTCGTCGCCCAAGCTGACAAACTAACCCCCAAAGTTTGTGTGTGTCTAGCTATTTTGTATACCGCCGATAGAGGTCAAATGATGTAAGATATATTATACTAATTATTATCCGGAGGGTGACAGTGGTATATTGCTCAAACAACAGACCAAATTAAAGGAAGGAAAGTGCAAAAGAAAGATAAGAAAAAGAAAAGTGCAAATGAAAGAAAAAGAAAAAGAAAAAGAAAGGAAGTTTTGCAAAATGAAATGAAAAGAAAGAAAAAGGAACTAATAAGTTGTGGAAAATGAAATGCAAGAAAAATTAAAAAACAAAAAGAAAAATAAAAGAAGAAAAAGGAAAAAATAAAGAAAAAAAGGTTAGCAGTAGCGCGTTTTATCCTCGGAAGCGCAATAGCTAAGAAAAAGAAAAATAAAAAAAGAAAAAAAAAAGAAAAAAAATAGCAGTAGCGCATTTTTGCTGGACCAGCGCTATAGCTAACTTAGCTATAGCGCGTTTTGCCAACACGTGCTATAGCTAAGTTAGCTATAGCACCGGTCCGCTAGCCCCCTCTTTCCTGTCTCTCTCACTCGTGCCACTCGTCGATCCCCTCTGAC